>NC_133327.1:243270502-243480502 GCF_042186555.1 Aquarana catesbeiana
TTAAAATATCCAATAGATTTCGTACCACTTCACAATTGTGTCCCACTTGTTGGTGATTCTTCACAAAAAATTAAAAATTTATATCTTTATGTTTGAAGCCTGAAATGTGGCAAAAGGTTGAAAAGTTCAAGGGGTCCGAATACTTTTGCAAGCCACTGTGTGTGTGTGTGTGTGTATATGTGTGTATGTGTGTATGTGTGTGTATATATATATATATATATATATATATATATATATATATATATATATATATATATATATATATATATATATATATATATATATATATATATATATATATATATATATATATATATCTCAAATCCTATGGTATAATATTGTGGGATACCTGTAATGTCAAAACGAGGACAACATCCACTTTATTCACATTAAATAGAAAACATATAAAACAATAAACCCCCAAAGAATAAGTTCATGATGGTCCCAACTCTCCATCGTTCATCTTGTTGCATATTGGTCGATGGTAACGGGTTTATCCTAGCTGGAGCACATTCACATGTTGGCTCCTTGTAAGTGTTTTTTTTTTTTTTTTTGTTTGTTTCGTTTCTTCCCCTTTTTCCCTAGAATGTGGGGGTTTGCATTATAAATATTTGTGGAGCCCTATGGGATTTGATGTCCTTGTTGAGTGTTTCACTCTTGGGCCCCTTAATGTGGTGGAGGGCCAATTCTGATGGTGGTGGAATGCCTAGTTTGGAGTCTTTTTTCCCCAGTTTTAGGATCAACATCTGAATACGTAAGTGTTTCTTGGATACGCTGAATAATGCTTTGAAAATATGTGTTTATATTAACTTTGTATTTTCAGGAAGTTGCTATATGACCATGGGGAAACATTTTTATGTACTTTCTCGAAACGCGTCAGCCTCTGCAACTACGTATCACCTAGAGCTATGTTATTTATCCCTGTGTTGAACTTAGTTGTATTTTGTCACTTTCTGATACCATCATATGTCACTATATGTATTTCCACGTATTAATTCTAATCAACTTGTGTAGATCCACGTGACCATTGTTTTTAGATATTTTTGTATTAATAAAAATTTTTTTTTTTTTTTTATTTGTTTACATTGCCTTTAAAATCCCAAAACCTTGAGGTGTTATTCTATTTGCGCTACATAAAGATGGCCTAGGCTATAAGAAGATTGCCAAGACCCTGAAACTGAGCTCCAGCACAGTGGCCAAGACCATACAGCAGATTAACAGGATAGGTTCCACTCAGAACAGGCCTTGCCACGGTCGACCAAAGAAGTTGAGTGCACGAGCCCAGCGTCATATCCAGAGATTGCCTTTGGGAAAAAGACGTACGAGTGCTGCCAGCATTGCTGCAGAGGTTGAAGGGGGGCGGGGGGTCAGCCTGTCAGTGCTCTAGACCATACGCCGCATACTGCATCAAATTGGTCTGCATGGCTGTCATCCCAGAAGGAAGCCTCTTCTAAAGATGATGTAGATGAACCATGTCCTGTGGTCTCATGAGACCAAGATAAACTTATTTGGTTCAGATGTGTCAAGCGTGTGGCGGCAACCAGGTGAGGAGTACAAAGACAATGGTGATGGGAGTGTCATGGTCTGGGGCTGCATGAGTGCTGCTGGCACTGGGGAGCTACAGTTCATTGAGGGAACCATGAATGCCAACATGTACTGTGACATACTGAAGAAGAGCACGAGCCTCTACCTTTGAAGACTGGGCCGCAGGGCAGTATTCCAATATGAGAACGACCCCAAACACCTGCAAGACTACAACTGCCTTACTAAAGAAGCTGAGGGTAAAGGTGATGGACTGGCAAAGCATGTCTCCAGACCTAAACCCTATTGGGCATCCTCAAAATGGAAGGTAGAGGAGTGCAAGGTCTCTTCCACTCCTCCATGATGACATCACGGAGCTGGTGGATGTCAGAGGATTCCAGTGGCAACCTGTGAAGCTCTGGTGAACTCCATGCCCAGGAGGGTTAAGGCAGCGCTGGAAAATAATGGTGGCCACATAAAATAGTGACACTTTGGGCCCAATTTGAACAATTTTCACTTAGGGGTGTACTCCCTTTTGTTGCCAGCAGTTTAGACATTAAATGGCTGTGTGTTGAGTTATTTTGAGGGGACAGCAAATTTACACTGTTATACAAGCTGTACACTCACTACTTTACATTGTAGCAAAGTGTCATTTCTTTAGTGTTGTCACAGGAAAAGATAATAAAATATTTACAAAAATATGAGGGGTGTACAATAAAATTATATATATATATATATATATATATATATATATATATATATATATATATATATATATATATATATATATATATATACATATATATATATACATATATATACACACATACACATATACATACACACACACACACATACATATATACACACACACACACTGTATTTATTGGCGTATAACACTCACTTTTTCACCATGAAAATCAGGTGCAAATAGCGCGTGCGTGTTATACGCCAATACTTCAATTTTAGCTGCCTCGGAGGGGACAGGGAGGGGGGCGGGACGAGCGCCGTCAGATTACTTACAGTGAGAATCTCCTGTTTACTTGGCGGTCTCTGTAATAGGAAGTCCCGTCTCCTGGGCCGCCATTGGACCACTGTTCTGTCTATCGTAGGAGATTCTCACTGTGTGTAATCCGTTGGCGCTCGTCCCGCCCCCCTCCCTGTCCCCTCTGGGCTGCAGATGGGCATCGATCAGGCTGCACTGATGGCAATGGTGAGGCTGCTGCATTCATGGCAATGATGAAGCTGCATTGATGTGGACTGATGAGGCTGCAGATGGGCATTGGTCAGGTTGCATTGATGGCAATGGTGAAGCTGCAGATGGGCACTGACCCTTATTTTGCTTCAAAGTTCCTTATTTAAAATGTAATTATATATATATATATATATATATATATATATATATATATATATATATATATATATATATATATATATATATATATATATATATATATATATATACACATACATATATACATACACATACACACACACACACACACATACATACATATATACATATATATATACACACATACACACACACATACATACTCACATTGGGCCAGTGCCACCCATACCTCTTTATCTATATTTTCTACCTAAAACAACGATGTCTGTTCATTGACTGACTATGAAGCCTGGCAGTCTGGAGTCCTAATCCAGATGGTCAGTCTCTCTCTCATACTATAATAGCTCCTTAGACACCTTATCACCCAATTTGCTCAGGACTTTCAATTTTTTTTAGTTGGCAAACCCCATCCCTCAGACCAATTACTTATTTATTTTTTCAAATCTTTTTATTGAGAAAAAAACTTCATTAAAAACAAAGACGCCAACATCTGTCCATACATTATATTTACGTTATTTATACACCAGGCCAAAACATCCTTAAGCAATAAAGTGCTAACTTTTCCTTTTTCTTCCCTTTTCCCTTCTTTATTTAATCCCCCATTCCCCTGCCCTTACCACCCTTCCCCCCCCTCCTCTCTCACTACACCCCCCCACCCCTCCCCGCTCCTCCCACCCCTCCCCCTACACACACCCTCACTTCCACTCTCATCCTACCCATTTTTCACTCTAACTTCATCCAAGTTCAACCATAAAGTTCCATATTTTTTCAAATTTCTTATAATGACCCCTCTTATAGATATATTTTTCTCTATACTAATCACCTCTCTTACTTCTTTCACCCATTCCGCTATCGTCGGGGGATCTTTTCTCTGCCATTTACGTGCAATAAGTTTTTTGCCCTGAAACAAGCATCTGATTATTGCGGTCTGTATATCCCTTGAAATCCCTTTTTCGTCCATCAAACCAATTAAGCACATTCTAACCTCCATGCCCAGCGATGTCCCAAACACAGGATTTATTTTATCCACAATACCCCTCCAATATCTATATAGTTTGGGGCATCACCAGAACATTAGTACCAAGTCTCCTCTCCCCCCTCCACATCTTTGGCACTTCGCGTCAGGCTTCTCATCAAACCTAAACAGCTTCCATGGTGTATAATATATCCGATATAACAAATACAGATGAGAAACTGTGAGGAAGAGAGGGAGATCCTGGGCCCTAGTGCCAAAACATACTTCCATTGACTATCCGACAATGGCCCAACATCTCCCTCCCATTTAATCCTGTTTTTATTTTCCACCATTTCCTCCGGACCCGACACAATCAAGCCCCCATAGATATCAGAGATTAATCCCTTTGTAGATTTGGCATTAACCAACCTCCTCAAAGAGAGGCCATTTCACACCATTCTGGTTCCTTCCAGCTAAATTGTGCCTCTAAGGCATACCTAACCTGCAGGTATCTGTAAAATGACCGGTTAGAAATCCCATATTCTTCCACTAACTCATGGAATGATTTTAATCTCCCATTCTTATATAGTTGCACCAAACAAGGAATACCCTGCCGATCCCATTCTTCAATAATCCCCATTTTTTTAAGTTCATTTAAATTATTATTATCCCATATTGGGGAAAACGCTGAAAAGCCAGTATAACCCATTATTTTCTTGACATGTACCCAGCTTTTAACCATTAATTGAGTGGTAGGACACTTAGTGTCAAAGGAGTCTGCCTCCACCGCCTCTACTATTGTATCATGGCTAGTATCATTCAATAATACATTACACCCTGCTGCCCTGTCCCCTGGCTTATTTCTACCACCCATATATTGCATCTGGGATGCTAGGAAGTAGTCTCTTGGGTCCGGCACTCCCATACCACCCTTCTCTCTCGGCCGCCGCAGCGTTTGCAAGCCAATCCTTGCCACCCCACTTTTCCAAATTAACTCTCTGAACACACTGTCCATTTTTTTAAACCAATGCTTAGGAATCCACACTGGAGAGTTATGTAATATATATAAGATTTGTGGCAACCAAACCATCTTAATTAAATTGCAGCGCCCGGCGACCGTGAGAGGCAATCGACCCCACACCTGACATTTCTGTTTTAATTTTTTCATAAGTGGGACCAAATTACCGGTTATATACTGCCCTGAATCTCTTGTTATAGTAATACCCAAATACTTCATTTGATTTACTACCTTAATTTGGGATAATACAAAACAAAAAGAATTCGCCCATGGGACTTTAAATGAGTTGGTCATAGAGGTCATGATAAGTAGTATAAAGATTTATTGGAGTTCCAAAAACATGATTTTCGATGAGCATAAAATCATCATAGGGCATGGTTAGACCATTGACATATTGGTTACAGTAATAAAATACATGGTATACATATACAACTTTTGTACTCGATGAGTTTCGCGAGCTCTGCTCGCTTCCTCAGGAGTTGGGGTGTATGCAGGATATCTACAAAATAATAAGTATCGAAAAGATATAAATATTCAATGATGATCATGCGGGCTACGCTCCTTCAGCTCCCGGTTGGAGCACTCTCCGCTGCTGCCTTTGCAGACCAGTCCTATGGACCCATTGACCATAATGTAAGTATGGGGTGCCTCTTCTAGGCCACGTGCTTCTTTCCTGACCATAATCATCATTGAATATTATATCTTTTCGATACTTATTATTTTGTAGATAGCCTGCATATACACCAACTCCTGAGGAAGCGAGCAGAGTTCGCGAAACGCGTTGAGTACAAAAGCTGTATATGTATACCATGTATTTTATTACTGTAACCAATATGTCAATGGTCTAACCATGCCCTATGATGTTTTTATGCTCATCGAAAATCATGCGTTTGGAACTCCAATAAATCTTTATGCTACTTATCATGACCTCTATGACCAACTCATTTAAAGTCCCATGTGCGAATTCTTTTTGTTTTGTATGTTTAATAGGGATGGAGTTGTGTTATATCAAGAGGCAGCACCCAGACCGCTCTCTTTTTCTCTTAATTTGGGATAATTGGTGTGGGAGTGGATCTGTGAGAGGGTCTATTGGCAAAATTACAGACTTTTCCCAATTGTTAGCCCCGAAAAACAACCGAATTCCTCAACTATATCCATAGCTGTCTTCAAGGAAGCCTGTGTATCTCCTAAAAACAACAAAATGTCGTCCGCATACATGGCAACTTTCTCCTCCCCCTTTCTTCTTTTAAAACCCTGCATCCCTTGGGCAGACCTCAAAGCAATAGCCAGTGGCTCCATTGCCAGGGCAAAGAGCAGGGGCGATAAAGGACACCCCATGTCTCGTTCCCCTTCTCAAATGAAACCACCCTGAGCACTCACCATTAACGCCTTAGCCTTTGGGCTATCATATAATAGACTCAGCCAATGGACAAAGTTAGGTCCAAATTGAAATTCAGCTAGTACCTTCCACATATAATGCCACTCCAGGCAATCGAATGCTTTAGCTGCATCTAGTGAGAGGACGGCGCTCTTACCACTGTTCTCTATAGGTAATTGCATATTTAAATAAACTCGTCTTATGTATGTACTTGTCGATCTGTCCGGGATAAACCCGGTTTGATCTGAGTGTATCACTTTAGAGATTATTTTATTCAGTCTTGTTGCCAAAGCTTTTGCCAAGATCTTCACGTCCGAACATAACAGCAATATAGGCCTATAAGAGGTCACATCGATCGGGTTTTTCCCCTCTTTCAGCAAAATAATTATATTAGCTTCTGTCATGGTTAGTTTCCTATCTTCCATAGCTCCATTGAACACCTCCAAGAGTTTTGGAAGTAAAACTTCCCCATACTTTTTAAATATTTCTATGGGTAACCCATCAGGGCCCGGTGCTTTTTGGTTCGCCGTATCTGCTACCACTCTTTGCAACTCTTCAAGTGTCAATGGAGCATCTAACATTTCCCTGTCTTCTTTTGATAAGGGGGTTTTTTTCAGTTTCTCGAAAAAGTCCCACATTTCCCCTTCCACATTTGTTTGCGCCGTACTATATACATTTTTAAAATACTTTCTAAACTCTAATATTTCTGGGGTAGCTTTTTTAATTATTCCTTCTTCCCTTCAATTGCCGGTATAGCGGTCAAGGAGCCATTTGTCTTGATAATCAGGGACAGAGTTTTCCCAACTTACTCAACTTCTCCAAAAAAACTCAGACTCTGAAATAATCTTTTCTTTTCCATCTTCTTTAAAATCACTCTCCTATACTCGTCCTGACTCTCCACCCAGGTTTCATAATTAGTTACGGTTGGTGTCCCCCATATTGCGTTTCCGCACTTCTTACCCTCTCTTTTGCCTTTAACTCTTTTGCTTGCAATTGTTTTTTGGCATAGGAGATTTTTTGGATTAGGACTCCCCGCAGGAAAGCCTTTAGAGAATCCCATACTATCCCTAATGGGGCCGTTCCTAGATTTACCCTTATAAATTCTGCCAACTCATCCATAATGGTCCCCGTGTCCTCGACAATCTCAAGCCAAAAGGGGTTTACTTGCCAAATCACCTCTACAGTACCATTTCCCCACCTTTATACCAATTACCACTGGTGAGTGGTCCGAAATCCCCCTTGGCTCATAGACTATCTCCTCCACTATATTCAATGCTTCCCCATTACCTAACACAAGGTTGATTCTAGAAAGGGTGGCATGTGTCCTGGAGTGGCATGAAAACTGTCTTACCCCAGGATGCCTCCTCCTCCAGATATCCACCAGCTCGATCTCGTCACAGTATTGTAGAAGAGGGCTCCATTACTAATAGCTTTTAGTGGAAACCTATCTATATCATTATTCATAGACATATTAAAATCTTCGACCGCTATAACCGGCATCCCTGGGAAATCCGCCATAAATCTAGTTAGATCATCCAATATTTCCATACTAAATGCAGGAGGGATATAGACATTAGCTAGTACACATTTTCTGTTCTCAATTAAACAGGAGAGAAAAATATACCACCCATTTTCATCCACCTTACTCTGGCTACAGGAAGAAAAAAAAAAACCTGAGCTTATCAGTATACTCACACCTCTTGAATAAGAGGAATAGGTGGAATGATACTGCACCTAGTAATTCTTATGATCCAGGGCTTTAATTGTATCCTTCAACAAGTGTGTTTCCTGTAGACAGAGTATTTTCATTCTCCCTTTATTAGCCATAGAAAAAATTGCCTGTCTTTTAGAGCTGTCTTTTACCCCCCCCCCGCACGTTCCATGAGCATATTTTAACCTTGTTTTGTTAACTCTGGGGGAGTGTTACAACCACCTAAGTGTGGGGGTTTATTATTACTCATCATTCTTCAGTCTCTGTACCCTTCTACCTCTCAGGACACCCTCTAATCTAAACCACATACTTTTGTGGCAGTGAACTATTAACTTTCCCCCTTAAAATCTATTTGTTTCTCCTACCTGAACTTGCACAAAACCACTCATATCAAACCCTTCCTCCATGTGATCCCACATACTGACACATTCACTCCAACCTCCTCCCCCCTCCCCTAACCACCCCCCTACCTCCCCATCCACTTACTCATTCCCCCTTTACCCAATCTTGAGCCTACCCCAATGGCTTCTACTGTGACCATCATAACCTCCTAAAGTGAGAATTCCGTGTTACCTAGACCTAGTACGAGGGGAACTATACCCAATATAATCAATGTGAATATAAATATTTAAATGTATGTTCCCCCCGCCCCCCTATTCACATATATATGTAATCTGTTATAAGTCCTGGAGAGGAGAAAAAGTAGTCATTTATTGACTACAGATCTTCTCAAATTTCTTCTCCCTGCTGTAATCTTCCTTCGTTCTTCTCTAACCAGGCTGATACTTCTGTGGGGTTACTGAAAAACGTAACTTCCCCCATAGCTGAGATACGTAAACGTGCGGGATATAATAATGCAGGATTAATTCTAAGCTGTTGAAGCTTCCGTTTACATTCTGCAAATTTGGCTCTTTGTCTCTAACTCTGGGTATATTGAAATCCTTACACCATTATGCTGTATGTTCTTCATCTCTCTTGCTTTCTGAAGAATAGTAACTTTGTCCCTAAAACATAGGAGTTTAAAAATAAAGGGTCTTGGATGTCCCCCCAGGGGTGGAGACCTGGAGGCAATTCTGTGTGCTCGCTCAATAGAGAAAAAAAAATTGAAAATGAGTCTTTACCAAATTTCTCTTTTAGCCAGTCTTCCATGAATTTTATAGGGTTATTTCCTTCGCAACCCTCGGGGAGACCCAGTACTCTTAAATTCTCTCTTCGCAACCTATTTGCCATACTGTCCATTTTCTGCAAGCATGCATTTACTTGGTCTTTCATGAGCAATACTTCTTATCTTAATGGATAAACATCATCCTCCAACTGACTGAGTCTACCTTCAAGGGCTGTTGTCCGGGAACAGACCACCTGCACCTCGTTTTTTAAGGCACGTAATTCATCACTGATACCTTTAAGCTGTTCAGATAAATCATTTATTGATACCTTGCAATTAACTGCCAGTAAGACATCTTTCAGGGACGGCTCCTTCTCCACTGCTGGTATTGTCACACGACTTCTTGCCTCTAATTCCACATTTAAGCCGTGCACCCCCTCCAGGACCCCATTTACTGCCAGGTCTGACGATGTATCTGTCCCTACCCATGTAGCGAAGGCTTGACTTCTCCTCCCAGGGTGTCCAGCTTGGTGCTGCCCCCCCCCCCCCCCCCCCCCCCCGTATGACTGCTCTTCTTAGGTGTCTGGTTTGGTGCATGTGCAAAGCGTTCCAATTTAGCAGCCACTTGGTTTACTTTCTCCTTAGGACCACGCTGTGCAGGGACACCAGTACCCTTCTGCCCTGCCACCTCCTCTGCCCCCTTCTTCCTAGTCATATTAGCTCAATCCCACCGTCCCGATAGATTACACAAAAGTCCCCTGTAACCACTATCCTGGGGCTTTGCACCTCCCCCTCTCACTGGGATGATGTCAGGTGAGTATACAGATTACTGACCACTCTGGCGCTGGGACCAACACTTCTCATGGCGGCACTGTGTTCACTGTATTCCCCGCAGATGTCTCAGGCTGACACTCAGTCCTGGGTATACGCGTCTCCCTCTCTCACTGGGATAGGCGCTGCCGATTCCTTACCCGGGAAAGGTTCAGAGGTTTCAACGCTCGGACGCTATGACTGGCTCTCCTCCTTCAGCTACACATGCAGCGGCATCAAGGTCCAGATGCTCCGGGCGTTCTCAGCGCTTCACCACCACATCAGGCATGGGAGCGGGGGCTAGGTCCGGCCGCGCCATGGTCTCTCAACCCAGCATCGGGTCATGCCCCCCCGACAACCATAGTCTTTGAATGTATTCCTCAGACCAATTATTAAAAAGCCACATAACCATCATTCATAAAAGTGACAGGAACCCTATTGCAGGGAGTAAATTACAGATGGATTTCTCTGCTCAATGTTGATTTAAAGTATAATAGGTAAAACTCAATCCCCCCCCCCCCCCCCCCATTTTGGATAGGATAAGGGAGGAATATAACCAGGTCAGATTTTTTTTTTTTCCACCATCTGTGTCCTAGTTGTGGAGATTTCTCTTCATTTCCTGTCCCATGGCCAAACAGGAAGTGGGAGACAATCCCTGAAAAACAAGGGGATTCATCAGGTACCCCCCAAGTCACCAGAACTAATGTCCCATTTAAAGATTTCCCCTCCATTTTTCTGGGGATAACCCGAAATTTGGGATTTTTTGTTACTTTCAATGATGGTAAACAGACAAAAGGGTGAATCTCCCTAACAGGAGCACACACAGCAATAAAAACCTAATAAATGTTCTAATCCCTTCTCCACTCTAAAAACGTGAAAAAAAAAAAAAAAAAAAGTTTTGCCTATAGGTATACTATAAAAGTATATGGTAAAATCTCGATGAACCGGCTTCTTCCTCTACTACCCTTATTAGTGCTGTTAGACCTAGTAGGGTTTCTGACAGGAAAGCTAGAGGTAATACTAAGGCCTAAAACATCCACCATTGGCTAACTAAAAACCATGAAAAAGGCTTCTTCCTGTCCATGGCTGAGGAGAAAGCGTTTGACAGAGTGGCCTTGGACTATATGGCAGTGGTTTTGGCAACCAGTGGCTTTGAAAAATTAAGGTGTGCAAGAATACAAGCCATATACTATCCAGCAAGCAAGGGTAAAAATAATACCATCTGTCGAACACCTTTCCTACACCAATGGCACTAGGCAGGGGATTACCAGACGCCTTGAAAATGGCGGTTCTTCCCAGAGTTTTGTTATACAAACTGTACCCAGTAAGCTTTCCCTGATTTTTTTCTGCTAGTTTGCGCAAGACCTTTAGTTTCTTTAGCTGGAAATCAAATACCCCAAGAATAAGCCTAGCTGTCCACTTGCCACTCCATAAAGACAGCAGAGGCATTGGGCTACCGGACATGAAGTGCTACTATAGAGCCTACCAGGTGCAGAGGATAGTGGACTGTACACAAACCAATAAAAGACTGGGTCATTTTAGAAAAAAACATTTTTTTGACCACGATTCTCTGGAACCTAGATTATGGACCAGGCAGGGAGCAATACAGGCAGTAGTTCTAGATTATCCTTCGATTGGGGCCACTTTACAATGCTTCCATGGGTTTGGTAAACCTTTGACCCTTTCATCCATTTCAGGATTCATGGCCTCATTGCTTTCCAACCCAGACTTCCTTCCGGGATCACATCCCAAATTAAAACACTGCAAATGTACGACGCTACCTAGAGCTGCCATTTTTCCCTCCCCCAACGTGGAGTCTTCTTACAGAAGAACAATCTCTCTACCATGTCCTCCAAAAAAATAAAAAATAAATGAAAAAACTCCACATAATGTTTCTACTTGCATTTAAAAATGCAAGTAGATGTGGAGTTTTTATTAAATACAATTTATACAGAGAGCACTATTTTGAATCCCATTCTTTTTTTTCCCCCCATGCGATTTATACGAATACGGAGCGGCATTAGGAGTATACAGTATATGCCAATATAAGAAAAAACTCATGCAAAAAAAGCCCACAGTGGGACAACAGGTGCGCATGACCTTAATATGATTGAGGTAAACACGATAAGGTGAGCGCATAATACAAGAAGCACTGGGTGATTGCATGCATCACAAAGAACTTTGGAGGGTGTCAAAGTAAATCCAAGCTCACTACACAGCGGTGGAGGACTTCATTTGTGAATGATATATGGACTATCACAAATTTAATAATTTTTTAATCACTCATTGACGCTTAAAGGGAATGTTCCATTAATATTTTATTTACTGGGGTTTCATTGCGTTACATTGAGATATTCATCATACTTCAAGACATCGTGAAAAGTTATGTTAAGCCCAAACTCAACACCACCTCATCTCCAACAAATACAGAACATTAGAGAGTTGCCCAATAAACCTGGCAACTATCAAGGCTTGGGAGACAGATGTGGAAGAAACCTTTGCTGAGCAGGTATGGGAACAATTATTAACAATTCAGAAAGTCTCGCTAAATGCGACAACACAGGAACATATTAAGGCGTTGGCTAGCTGGCATTGCACAGAACGTCAGTATTAACATGACTTACCCACAAACATCAGATTGCTGCTGGAGATGTGTAGCAATGTGCCCTCCTCTGTACCACATTTTATGGAGCTGCCCCAACTTAAAACCATGGCCATTAGTACAATACAAGTTTAAGTAATTTCCCTGGGATTTCTTTCTGGCCCAATACTTGCTCCAGTATTCGGACAAGGATTGGCCACTCGTTCCATAACTCTCTTGCAATGCTCATGGTCAATGCGACACGCATGTGCACACTTTTTGGGGGGGAAAAACAAGTTGTACCAACACAAAAAAAATTTTTTGAACCCCTTCCCAACCAGCCGCTGGGTGAACTGACGTAACTGTACATCGGTTCGCCTTTTGACCACTAGGGGGCATGCGCACCCGCGACGCCAGAGCGAGTGCCCGGC
Organism: Aquarana catesbeiana; assembly: GCF_042186555.1. Taxonomy (NCBI): domain Eukaryota; kingdom Metazoa; phylum Chordata; class Amphibia; order Anura; family Ranidae; genus Aquarana; species Aquarana catesbeiana. The sequence continues at coordinate 243,283,367 of NC_133327.1, forward strand.
GGGCGCAATGACCGCCAGGCACCCACGATCGCTCGTGACAGAGCGAGAACCAGGTGAGAGATTGTGTGTTCATAACAAGCATGAACACCGATCCCTCTCCTCCCCTAGTCAGTAAATATCCCCCCCCCCCCCCCCCCCCGTTATAAAACACACTAGGGAGCAGTTAACCCCTTCCCTGCCAGTGACATTTATACAGTAATCAGTGCATTTTTATAGCATTGAATCGCTGTATAATTGTCAATGGTTCCCAGAATGTGTCAAGTGTCCAATTTGTATGCCATAGTATTGCAGTCCTGATAAAAATCGCAGATCATCGATCATACTAGTAAAAAAAATTAAAAAATGAAAAAAAAAAAAAAAAGGCCATAAATTATTTCCTATATTGTAGACGCTATAGCTTTTGCGCAAACCAATATATGCTTATTGCGATTTTTTTTTTTTTTTAAAGGAAAAGATTTTTTTTTCCCCAAAATTGGCGCTCTTTTGTTTATAGCGCAAAAAAAAAAAAAAAAAAAAAAAAAAAAAAAAAAAAAAAAAAAAAAAAAAAAAAAAAGCAGAGGTGATCAAAAACCACCAAAAGAAAGCTCTATTTGTGGGGAAAAAAAATTGTGTTTGGGTACAGCGTTGCACGACCGCGCAATTGTCAGTTAAAACGACGAGTTACTGTGTTTAGCGCTTGAAATGCCTCTAAACTCAGCGTCTGAACTCATTTTCTTGCTTTCCAAAAAAGGCCTCTAAACTGCCTAAAAACGACATTAAAACGAACCTGTGTACATGTACTGATAACATTGGATGAGTTCAGGAACAGCTGAAAAGGCAGCAAACTACCTCTGAATGTCCGTTTACCAGCAGCAGTGTACATGAGGCCTAAAAGGTCCTCTGAGATGCAAACTTTTTCACCCCCAAATCTGTACCGATATTGATGTGTCTTTAAAACCTACAAGAGACAACATCCTAGGCTCATAGGCGCTATACTGTGGTTTACTGCCTCCCCTTTAACATGATGTAATGGCAGGTGGTTGTTGATCGACTTAAGTTGCGCCATCTCCAGAGCTGTTTTTGGTGGCTCATTGATTTATTTATGGTTTTGCAATTCAATTCTGGGTCCGAATACCAAACCACTCACTCAATGCTGTTTCATGTATGCTTGTATTGTTTTTTTTTTTTACAGTATATGACCTATTTGAACTTTGTCGTCATTCCTGAATGTGCAATATATTTCTCGACAATCTTTAATAAAACCTTTATGAAACCAAGAAGAACAATGGACTCAACATACAGTGGGGGAAATTTGATCCCCTGCAGATTTTGTATGTTTGCCCACTTAAGGGAAATGAAAGGTCTATAATTTTTATCATAGATGTATTTTAAATGATAGAGAGAATAGAAACCAAAAATCCAGGAAAAAAAAAAAAAAAAATCAATCAAATGCTATAAGTTGCAGCTCAGTGAGTAAAAATAGGATTTTTAAAACAGCTTACCTGTAAAATCCTTTTCTTGGAGTACATCTTAGGACACAGAGCCTCAAGTAATTACTTGGTGGGTTATGGGCCTACCTTCAGGTGTTGACACTGGTATAACCAATACAGGAAGTTGACTCCCCTTCATAACCCCTCCTCCTTCCAGGAGTCCTCAGTTTTTGTAGCCAAGCAATATAAGCAATATACTCTCACCCCATAAAACAGAGGGGCAGGAGCTCTGTGTCCTATGATGTACTCCAAGAAAAGGATTTTACAGGTAAGCAGTTTTAAAAATCCTATTTTCTTTATCGTACATCATAGGACACAGAGCCTCAAGTAATTACTTGGTGGGATGTCCCATAGCAATGCTACTTGAGGGGAGGGAGAGACAACCCGTAGGGCACCCCCAGACCTTGAGGAATTATACTGCTGCTTGCAGCACACCGCGCCCGAAGGCGATATCCGAATTCCATTTTACATCTACTTGATAAAATTTTGTAAATGTATGCACCGAAGACCAAGTCGCGGCCTTGCAGATCTGAGACATGGAGGCCTGGTGACGCACTGCCCAAGAAGCACCAACCGCTCTGGTAGAGTGCGCCTTAACTTGAAAAGGGGGAATCTTTCCCTTTAAATCATAAGTTCGAATTATAATTTGCCGAATCCACTTAGCCTCAGTGGATTTTGACGCTGCCTGTCCTTTTTTTAGGACCCTCTGGCAGAATAAAAAAAAGACGTCGGTCTTACGAATCTGAGCAGTTTTCTTTAAATAGATCTTCACTGCTCTCACCACATCAAGACAATGTAGTGACTTTTCTTCCTTGGAGCATGGTTTTGGAAAAAAGCCTGGACGAGGGCGTAACACCACTCTGTCCTCATGAATAATCAAATATGGCTCTTTACAGGAAAGAGCAGCCAATTCTGAAACCCTCCTTGCTGAGGATATAGCAACCAAAAATATCAGCTTCCTAGTCAGATGGACTAAGGGAACATGCTGTAATGGTTCAAATGGCGGTTTTTGTAACACTGACAAAACTAAATTCAAGTCCCAAGGGCTAAAGGGTGATTTAACTGGCGTATTATTCCGCATCACTCCTTGCATGAAACCCCGGACTAAAGAATGCGTAGCAAGTGGTCTTTGAAATAAAATTGATAAGGCTGAGACTTGGCCCTTAATAGTACTCAGGGCCAACTTGATCTCTACGCCTACTTGTAGAAAGGCAAGAATTCTGCCTCTAATATATCTCCGAGGGTGCCAACCCTTGGATTCATACCAGGAATCATAAGCTTTCCAGACTCTAATATATAGCTCTAGAAGCCGACTTCCTAGCATTAAAGTAGAAATAACTGCCATGAAAAGCCCACGTCTTTTCAGTATGTGGGTCTCAATAGCCAGGCCATTAAATTTAGCATTCGTAAAGTAGGATGGAATATCGGCCCCTGTGAGAGCAGGTCTGGCCTTAGTGGAAGGGACCACAGATCCTCCACTGCCATATTTACGACCTCTGCATACCATGACCTTCTGGACCATGCTGGTGCTGCCAGAATTACCAGTTTTCTTTCCAGCTTGATCCTGCAAAGAAGTCAAGGCAGCAACTGAATAGGGGGAAATGCATAGATCAGTAAAAGCTGATCCCACAGTATCATCAACGCATCTGTTCTGCATGCGAATGGATCCTTTGTAGTGGACACAAAGTTGACTAACTATGTTGCACTGGATGCTAGAAGATCTACATCCGGAGTCCCCCATCCTTGACAAACAGCCGGAAACATGTCGGGGTGAATAGACCATTCCCCTGGGAATAATCTGCTGGCAGCACATGTAGTGCGCGAGCCAATTCTCTATTCCTGGAATGAAGACTGCCGATGGGCACGGAATATTTCTTTCTTTCTGCCCAAGTTAGAATATGGTTCACTTCTCTCTGCACTGAGAGATTCTTGGTGCCCCTTTTGGTGACTGATATAGGCCACAGCCGTAGCATTGACGGATTGGATCCTGTCGGGACAATCCCTTAACCTGGAAGTCCAGGCTTTTAGAGCCAGACGCACTGCCCGAATCTCTAGGATGTTGATGGGCAAGGTTCTTGAACACTGTCCTTGGACAGTTGTCTTCTCTGTCATTACCACTTTTCAGAAAAGTGGTTTGAAGTATTTACCCTTTAGGACATTCTTTAGTAACCACCAATTGAGGTTTTGGGACACCCTTGGGGACAGACGCATTGGCAAGTCCAAAGCTTGGATCGTTTTGTACCAAGAAAATAGAAAACTGTTTTGCAACAGTCTCGAATGGAACTGGGCAAAGGGAACTGCTTCGAACGAAGCCACCATCCTTTCTAACAACCTCATGCAAAGGTGAATGGAGGGACCTCCTTTTGACCTGACCATCCGCACCAACTCTTTTATAGAGTGGTGGGGTTTTTTTGTTTTTTTTCTGGGCAAGAAGACCCTTTTTCTGGGCTGTATCTATGATCAGACCCAAATACTCCAGCCCTTTTTAAGCGATTTTAATGGAGACTTTGCTAGGTTGAGAATGCAACCCAGACCTTTCCAGTTAACTGGTTGTAATGCATACACCTTACTCCGAACAGCGATTGGTCGATTAGCAATAGATTGTCTAGGTATGCCAAGACTGTTTAAGCCCTGTGCCCTTGACCTGGCTACAGGTGGGGCTAGCACCTTTGTGAACACTCGAGGTGCTGTAGCTAACCCGAAGAGCAAGGCTATAAACTGAAATGCTGCTGTTCTACTTCGAACCGCAGAAACCTTTGGTGAGCGGGAAATATATGGACATGCAGACATGCATCCCTGATGCCGACAGGAGCCAGAAGTTTTCCTCCTTGCAGGATAGAAACTACTGACTTGATTGACTCCATAAAAAGGAGCAGATCTTCAGGAACTGATTTAGATTCTTTTAGATCTAGAATGGATCTGTTGAATTTCTGCGTGGCTCTGTACATGTACAGGAAACGCATGAAAAAGGTAGTGAAGGTTCCAAGGAACCTAAGAAAAAACAGATCAGCTGACTTTACTAGAGGTAGCTTGAAAGAGGCACAAATCATCTCTGTAAGAGGTTTGTATCAGCAATTTCTCAGATTGCAAGGCTGAAAAAAACTTCAACTCTAGTTGTCTCCTCTGCAGAGGAGTACTCGGTTTGCCTTTCTTCCCGATTATCTGAGGGTAATCCTTCATCCTCTACCCACTGTTCCCTTGATAAAGGGATCTCAGGTGGGGGAGGGGGATCTAACACGCTTCTCATCCTTGGATAGCAGATGCGATTAAAATCGCTAATTTTCCTTCTAGGCCCTGCAGGGCGGAGGAAAAACTCATCTTCAATCATGTATACAGGGGCTGAATATTTTCCCCTCTTAGGCTCAGTTTCCACTATTGCAACCCCAAAGTTGCGTGATTTTACTATGATCCTTTGCCGCCGAGAATATGTCGGAGCACGATTTTGATGCGACAGGAAACAATGCCTGTGTATTCTAGAGGTTTATGGACCTCAAGTCGCATCAAAGTGGTACCAAAGTAGTGTAGGGACTACCTTGAAGTCGCACAGATCTGAACAGTATTTCTTGGAAATCATGCCCTAGAGTCTGATGGTGAAGGCCCTCACCGCTGCCTACAGGCAGCTGCCCCTGTGTAGGGGAAGGAATCTGTTTAAGTGACTTGTCCAAGGTCACAAGGACCCAACATGAGGACGAGGTCCCACGTCTTTCAGGAAGCCTCCCATGGCTACGCTGGCCATCAGAGTAGTTAACCTGTGATGAGTGGCTCCTTCATTAGTGAATGCCGACATGTGGATCTGAACCCATGTCTGTCAGGAAGTCTCCCATGGCTGCACTGGCCATCAGAGTACTTAACCTGTGAGCTGTTGTGGCTTCACTTTAAATAAAAGGACATTTATACCCTTTACTGGACAAAAGAGGTTTACTGCTAGAAATCATTTGGATGTATTTCACCAAACCTTCCCCAATGAAAAGGGAAACTAGTCAGACACCCTTTTTTGCAAGATGCTTCGGCTGACCAACCCTTTTAACCACAGGGTCCTAAGCATGTGTGTTTTAGCACAAGCGCAAGGCGAGACACCTGGTGGATAGGGTCTTTTATGGCATCTATGGCGAAACATAGCGCCATTGGTAGGAGGATTTTAACAAAAAAATTCCAACTCCTTATCTGTTAGATGCTTAGGCAAGTATGCATCTTTATTGATGCTGGAAATCGCAGCGTCTACTGCTGGTACTTTCCAACCTTTGTGAATTTTTCCTCCATGATAGAGAACTGAGAAACTCTTTGGAGGGAAAAAAATGCTTATCCAGATAATCCCATTCAGCATAAATAAGTGCTGTAAAAGGTTTTTTTTTTTTTTTAAACCAAAAGAAAGGACCTGGACTTTCAGATTACTCTGTTAGGAGCAGTATAAAAAGTGGAATGAACCATCTCTGTAAGAGTTTGTACCATCAATCTGTCAGATTGTGAGGTTGCATAAGGTTCATCAACTGTTGTTTCCTCCGCAGAGGAAAATTTGGCTTGTTTTTCCCCGTGATCACCTGAGGATAACACCTCATCCTGTGCCCACTGTTTCCTTGGAAAAAGGGGTTTGAGGTGGGGGAGGGGGATCTAGCATGCTTCCTATCCTCTTGGATGGAGAATGCGATTAAAGTCGCTAATCTTCCTTCTAAGCCCAACAGGGCAGAGGAGAATGCATCTTCAGTCACATACACAGGGGCTGAAGTGCGAGAAGCAGTTGCACCACCAATTGCTTCCAATGATTCACCCTGGCTTGCCATGTCAGGTATCTCCGGAGAGGATGACAGTGTGGATGCATGACTGGAGTTCCCAGCGCCTGGGGGTGGAATCCTTGGTACCTTTGTGGTACACTGGAAATCAAATGTGCTAAGCACAACAGCAGAGGCACTTTAACAAATTATGGTAATTGCTGAAAACAATGTCACCATAAGGATCAGCCTTTGATGCCGAGTACCACAATATTTCCTGTGCTGGAAATGCCTGTTTACACACCTTTACATGCCCAGCGCTCCTGTGTCTCTAATGCCCCGTACACACGGTCGGACATTGATCGGACATTCCGACAACAAAATCCTAGGATTTTTTCCGAAGGATGTTGGCTCAAACTTGTCTTGCATACACACGGTCACACAAAGTTGTCGGAAAATCCGATCGTTCTGAACGCAGTGACGCAAAACACGTACGTCGGGACTATAAACGGGGCAGTAGCCAATAGCTTTCATCTCTTTATTTATTCTGAGCATGCGTGGCACTTTGTGCGTCGGATTTGTGTACACACGATCGGAAATTCCGACAACGGATTTTGTTTGTCAGAAAATTTTATAGCCTGCTCTCAAATTTTGGGTGTCGGAAAATCCGATGGAAAATGTGTGATGGAGCCCACACATGGTCGGAATTTCCGACAACAATGTCCTATCACACATTTTCCGTCGGAAAATCCGACCGTGTGTACGGGGCATTAGTGTGACAAACTTCTGTCTTCAGCATATGAACTGAGAGCGTCTGTGTTAAGCCTCAGGTGAGAACCTGATTATACATAAGTTTCAGCTGTTACCGCACCTCTCCAGCAGTGTTTGTTAAGCTCCTAGTTTTAAAGGAAGACTTTATACAAAAAAAATGCAAATGGCTGGTTTTGTATGTTCATAAATTACTGCTGTAACCCCTTTAGATCCCTCAGAAGAGGAACACCATCTGTTCAATTAAGAACTCCCCTCTGGCTGCAGGGACCACACCCGCTGCTATAGCCAGACACAGAGCTGCTGAAAAAGCATTGTACTAGGTAAGTGTAATATACTCCCTCTAGAGGAGACATTTTAAGGCATACATTATATATATATATATTTTTTTTTTTTTTTTTTGGAGAAAAAGGCATAGGTGGACATTTTACAGTTCCTAGGCTTCTCCCCTTACCTTATCCTCGCTACAGGATACTGCTGATTTAACAGACCGATCCAACTTTCACCCATCACGACGGGCAGCGTAGTTAAACCTTCAAAGATTGGGGCCCTTTTAATAGGGGTTCCGCTCCTTTGGACTTGTATAGCACCCCTCAGGAACAACTTTAGGTAATATGAAAAACCAAAAAGAGTCCTGGTTCCTAGGGTCCAGCTCTCAAAGAGAAGCTTACAGGCAAAACCTCACTCTTCAATGCGAGGCCCAGGTACCATCCTATGGTCTCAGTGGCGAGGATGGATCCGGTTGTGGAGGTTTTTTAAATCCAGCATAGATCCCTCCCTGGAGCTCCTCAGAGCACATCTTCACTTGTGACCAACACCTTAGACACTGGCGAAAAAACTGAGGACTCCTGGAAGGAGGAGGGGTTATATAGGGGAGTCAACTTCCTGTATTGGTTATACCAGTGTCAACACCTGAAGGTAGGCCCATAACCCACCAAGTAATTACTTGAGGCTCTGTATCCTATGATGTACCATAAAGAAATAAGTATTTGAGCCCCAAGAAAAACATGGACTTAGTACTTGGTGGAGAAACCCTTGTTGGCAGGCACAGAGGTAAAATGTTTCTTGTAGTTGGTGATCAGGTTTGCACACTTCTCAGGAGGGATTTTGGTCCCGACACGACCAGTCGAGTTAATGGCAAAGAGCTCAATTTTGGTCTCATTTCTCTGAATCATTTAGATGTTAATTGACATGACTGTACATGTGCCTTCTTGAGGAGGGGGACTCGCTGTGTTTGGAGGAAGAAAAAAATGCTGATTATGACCCCAAGAACACCATCCCTACAGTCAAGCACGGAGGTGGAAACATTATGCTTTGGGGCGGTTTCTCCCAGCTGAGCACACTGTGCAGGGGACGCCCTGTCAGATCTCCGCTCTCCCCTATGGGGGATCGGATGAACACAGACCGTCTGTCCGTGTTCATCTGATCCGCTCTGCAGACGGATAGAAAAATAGGATTTTCCTCCATCTGCAGAATCGGACGAGAGCGGGGACGGATGATATCGGGTGTCAGCGGATATTCATCCGCCGATACCCGCCATCCCATAGGGATGCATGTATGTCCGTATTTCATCCGAAAACACGTGTGCGCACGTGTGAAAGGGGCCTTACCCCTGTGTTTGCCAACAAGGGTTTCTCCACCAAGTAATGTTTTGCTTGGGGATCAAATACTTATTTTACTCACTGAACTGCAACTCATTTATAACATTTATATCATGTTTTTTTTCTGGATTTTTGGTTGATATTTTGTCTCCATTATTTAAAATACACCTATGAAAAAAACTATAGGACCCTTCATTTCTTTGTAAGTGGGCAAATGTAAAAATTCTGCAGGGGATCAAATAATTAATTTTCCCCACTAACACAGAAGCCAATATCTACAGCACTTACTGTAGAAGAAGTTGTTGCGCAATCCAACCAAAGTGATCCAAAACATACCTCAACATTAACCAAGATAAACATCAAGAAATAAATTCATGTTTTTCACAGTACCCAAACATGAAAAAAAAAAAAAATTAAAAATTATAGAAATATCAAACATGCTATGTATGCAATAAAAACAAAATTTCCCACAAGAAAAAAAAAAGTGGATAAAAAAAAAAAAAAAAAAAAAAAAAAAAAAATCCCAAAAAGCAAGAAACAGGTTATCAGGCTAAAGGAACAGTTTGAGGTACCGATTCTATATCTGTCTGTAGTATGACAAAGTGTTCCGGTTCATTTTTAATACAATTTATAAGCAATGCAGCGAATATTTGAAAGCATCTAGAAATAAAATCGAAACAGAAAGTAAAAGTTTTTTGCATATTTTATACCTACCAATTAAAGCTTGAAAGAGGTTACTCTGAAAGATGCCAATGACCCGTTCAATAGATTTCCTGAGTTGTTTGTCCTCCGTTTGATTAAGTTTGGTGCGATATTCTTCTAGGAGGTCCAAAGCACGTTGAGTATCTATAACAAAAGAAAACATTGCTTTTTAAATACATGCCATCAGATGCCTACAGGTTAGTTAATCCAATTTATACAGTGCTTGATATCCAATATCAAAAAGATATGCTTTAAAAAATGGTGTTCCAAGTAAAACCATCCAAATACATACATTTGGACCATTTTACCTCCCCAAGAATTTATTTACTTCCAAGTCATGAGATTTGCCATTTTGCTACACTGCACAGGCAAAAGGAGACTACCCGTTTCAGCTGCTTGCTCGCACTGCTGGTTGTATCACCTGTGACAAAGCATGCAATGCAAAAATCTGTAGACTGCGATCGAAAGGTGATGGAGAGATCATGTCCCTTCCTTGTCAACACCCCATAACCTGGACAGCAGCAGGGGCGGTATTTACTAGAACCGACCCACTGTAGATTGCCCCTGCAGGGGGAAGACACAGGGGATCGGTTCCAGTAAATGCCCCCCTCCTGCCCAGGTTCCCCTTCCTTCTGATGCCCAGACCCTGTGTGCTCCCTTTCTCCTTGCAGTGCCTTTCGCTTCCCCTCCTCTCCTGCCAGTCGCTTCAGGATTGGGGGGGGGGGGGGGGGTTTTACCATTCATAGTCATTAACAAGATTTCTTTTGGTGGTATTTCAGAGTTAAAGAAAAAAAAAAAAAAAAAAAAAAAAGTAAAATGTAAAAAACACTATATTTTATACTTTGTTATAAAACTTAATAAAATCAAATTTCTTCATAAATTTAGGCCAAAATGTATTCTGCTACAGGTCTATGACTGAAGCTAAGAAAAAAAAAACAAACACAAACACACACCAGCAGCGTGTTAGTGGTTCGTTCCTGCGAAGCGCCGTACGTCGGCTCGCTGCAAGGCAGGGGACCAGATCTGCTGCTTGTAGTAATTACAAACAGTGATATGTCTCCTCCTCCAGTCAGTCCCATCTCTCCCCCCCCCCAGCTAGAAACACTCACGAGGGAACACATTTAACCCCTTGATCACCCCCTAGTGTTAACCCCTTCCCTGCCAGTGACATTTACACAGTAATCAGTGCATTTTTATAGCTCCAACTGTATAAATGTCAAATGGTCCCAAAAGTGTGTCAAAAGTGTCTGATCTGTCTGCTGCAATGTCGCAGTCCCGCAAAAAAAAAAAAAAAAAAAAAATATCGAAGATCAGGGGGCGTGACCGGAAGCCGAGCCTGATGGCAGCTTAATCTCTCAGCTCTCTAAGCCCACAACATAAACAGCAAACTTTGGGGTATTTTCACCGCACCTACATGGGCAAATCCAGGACCACTAGATCCTCCAAGCCTAGAGGATCATCCCTACCCCCTCCGGGGGCTTCCATGGACCTCCGTTCCTATTTTACACAGCCCGGAATGTCTCAGGGCGAGGAAGCCAATATGGCGCCGGACACTCCAACTCACATGCAGAGGAGTCCTGCCCAGTCTCCACAGCCAGCTCATATCGAGCAACAGCTCTCAGAGGGACCCCAGTGGGACATGGTGATCCCCCAAGAAACCGTCATCGGCATGGGAACGGTGAGTCCCCACCAACACCCAGACATCCCCATTGAGCAGCCGCACGGGTCCCGGTCCACCATGCCGCCCGCCTCTCCCACGCACTACACTCAGTGCTCAGCGGCGTTCCCAAGGCTTCTGAGAACGGCTCCGGAGCCACCCTCACAGAGCATGGAGCCTGTGTCCACGGACTCCTCAGACCTATCCCAAGATTTTCCTCCTCTGCCGAGCCCTGCAGGCCCACAAGCTGGAACATATCAATCCCCTGATGGCCTGAACGAGGGATCCTCGGCAGTGGCTATTACCTCCCCCCCCCCAAAGCGCAAAGACTGTCCCGCTCCAGAGACCCCAGTGCATCAAGGCAGCTTTCCACTTCCATACCATCCTATGCACAGAAGGCAAGCACTACATTCTCCCTCCAAGCAGAGGACTTTAATACTAGATCCCCCCCCGCAGCAGCTACAAACAGGGGCGTGCACAGACTCATGGGACCCCCCAGCAACTGGAGTACAGTTTAACCATGAAGCAGGTGCTTTAAAACCACACTCCCCATCACGTGTATCATCCCCACCTCGTCACCACTACAGTCCAACAAGGGACCCATACATGCCTCCACATATGCCTCCACAATGGCACACCTATTTGCAAGCCATGCCTACAAAAGAGGACTTTAGACAACTAATTGAGGACGTGAAATCTACATGTCGCACGGAAATTCAAGTACTTCAAACAGGCCTTAAACATCTGGCAGATAGAATGGAAATGGCCGAAGAGGAAATACAAGAAACTAAACTAGCGGTCCATAGAACACAACTCCAGGGAGCAGATCACAGAGCAATGCTAAGAGATATGCAAAGACATATAGAAGATTTGGATAACAGGGGGTGCCGTAACAAAACAACATACGGGTGAGAGGCATCCCGGAATCAGAAAACACAGAGGACCTGCAAACAATTTTGCAATCTATCTTCAACAATCTTATCGGGGAGCCCCCTACTAAACACATAGAAATGGACAGAGCCCACCGAACACTTAGGCCCAAAGGCGCTACCCCCAAACCAAGAGACGTTATATGCAGAATCAGCTCCTATCCTCTTAAAGAGGAAATTATGAGACAGGCACGCTTGGCACGCAAAGTAACCTATGTGGAAGCCCAGATACAACTGTACCCGGACCTTTCGTGGATAACCCTGCAAAAACGTAGGCTTCTTCAACCTCTTCTACAACTATTGCAGAAAGAAGCCATTATCTACAGATGGGGCTTCCCTTTTAGCCTCACAGCAAAGCATCAGGGTAAATCCGCTGTATTACGATACCCAGAAGATCTTCGTACGTTTTGTGACATTCTTGAAATAGCAACTCCACAACTACCAGAATGGGACATAGTTGCTACTCCTCCATCGCCACCTACTACCTGGCAAAAGGTGTCTACATCCAATCGGCCTAGGAATTCTGATACCCAACGCAAGCCCGCCAAGCATAAGGGCCGCTGAACTGCTTCTACTACAACAGCAAACAGCTCAGGGACTCGAGCACTTAGGCTCAGTAAATAGAACTGTCCAATTAGTATTTTGTCTAATAAGACCCTGGATCATTCCACCTGAATATACCCCTACGCCCAACTTTAGTTCACTAGTAAGGGCTAATCTTAGATGAGCTCCCAGTTGAAAGGCATTGAAGCCATCGCATACCAACCTCCCCCCCCCCCTTTTATTTTACTCTAGTTAGATACTGGTGCACAGTATTAGGCTGTGTACGGTTTGAGAATTACTGTTGACGGATCGCGGGCTCCTGGGTGTGCCTTCTTGTCCGCCCTATTTGGGGTGGAGGTGGAGGCTCACGCGGAAATCTGTTCTGGTCTAGGCCTGTTAGGTTTTCAAAGATGGTTGACAAGGTTGATTTTGTGTTATTTTTGTGCATTAACTGTACCTCTCTCTCTCCTCCCCAGTCCCCTCTTTCTTTCCTTCTCTCTAGCCATCTTCTTTCATGCATGGATATATGCATGAAGCTTCCTGGTCTCCTCCCGGAGAGTGCCTACCCTGAACCTGGGATCTCGAAACTTGACAAGTCACTACTAGGTAAGCGCACACTCTCACACATTTATCCACCACCACTATGACCAAGGTACTATCATTAAATGTACACGGATTGAACTCTAATAGGAAAAAAGACATCTGGCACTGAGGGAGTTTAGACAATCAGGAGCTGATATTATTATGGTCCAGGAGACCCATTATAATAAGGAAGGCTCATTCGCATTTGCATCCAGATATTACTCCCAAATATATATAGCATCGGGTAGTCGTAAAAAGGCTGGAGTGGCCATACTTTTCAAACGAGGGGCTCCCTTTACCTACGTGAGCCAATACTGTGATCCTAACGGCCACTTCATAATTCTGCAAGGACATTGGCAAACACAAGAAGTGACGTTGTGTGCACTATATACCCCTAATACTAAACATAGCTTTCTGTCCAAGGTATTCTCTCGAATTTTCAAATCCACTCCTAAGGTCCTTATTTTAGGAGGTGATTTTAATCTCATTCAGTCAACCACTGCGGACCGCCAGACAATGCTCCCTCACCTAGGGTCCATAGAGACTCGAGACTATTCAGACAAATCACTAGACGATATGCACTCTGACGTATGGAGGGCTCTATGTCCAGGAGGTCGACAGTATACGTTCTATTCAGCTCCCGACTGCACCCACACTCGCATTGACTATTTTTTCGTTAATAATTACACTCTAAAACTGACAAGCAAGGCGCAAATATGCCCTATCTCATGGTCGGACCATGCCCCCATTTTAATCACGCTAGACCTAGGCACCCCTGTCCGTAGACCCTATAACTGGAGATTGAACACATTCCTCCTCCAACACAAACCGACCCTAGCAGAATTAAACTCTACGCTCAAGCTCTATTTTCTATAAAACTCCAATCAGGAAGTTTCACTCCCTTACGCTCTGGGAGGCCCACAAGGCGGTCCTTAGAGGTAAATGTATAGCGATCTCATCAGCATTAAAAAAAAAAAAAAAAAAAAAAAAAAAAAGACGCCTTAGCTGCCAAAATAAAGGCGGAACGTGAGCTTAGAACACTTGAAAATAAGCTCCAGACCAACCCTACGATATCTACCCTAAGGAAAATAACTAATCTCCGCACAACTCTCCGTGATCTAGCTATGGGACAGGTAGAGTAGGCCCCTGACTAGGCTGAAACAAATGTTCTACAACAAGGGGAATAAGGCACACTCTCTTTTAGCTAACAAATTACGGGAGAGATCCCATATGCAATCTCCGAGTCAGATTAAAAATAAAATGGGACAGGTACTATCACATCCTGAAGACATTGCACACACATTTGCGGACTTCTACAAAGAACTCTACAACAACCCTGACATACCCAGCAACCCTCCCTCCACTGACCTGACCCATACGATGAAACAAAGCGGAATTCCCCATCTCCAACCATCAGATCTGTTAGCACTTAATGCACAGATTACTGATGAGGAAATAGAACTTACTATTAAAACCCTACCGTCCCATAAAGCCCCTGGTCCGGACGGTTTCCCATACGAATACTATAAAGCATTTCTTCCTCTTTTGCTCCCCCATCTTCGCAGACTGTTTAATGCTTTCCTTCAAGACACCCACATTCCCCTGGAAATGCAGATATCCTTCATTACCCTGATTCCCAAATCCTTCCCTATGCGCAAATTACAGGCCCATTGCATTGTTAAATTCTGATTTAAAAATCTTCACTAAACTTCCATCCAATCGCCTGAATAGGATTCTACCATCACTAATCCATAAAGACCAGGTAGGGTTTGTCCCACTGCGGCAAGCAAGTGATAATACTAGAAAAGTGATAGATCTGGTGGAGGTGGCGAACAGGGAGGGCGCTCCTTCTATGCTATTTAGTTTAGACGCTGAGAAAGCTTTTGATCGCCTGGGGTGGCCATTCCTGTTTGCCACATTGAGCCACATGGGCTTCCAGGGCCCTTTTTTGCGGGCAATAAAACACCTATATTCCAATCCGTGTTCGCAGGTCAGGACTCCTATTGCACTCTCAACATCATTTACAGTATCAAACGGCACAAGGCAGGGATGTCCGCTATCGCCCTTGTTATTTGCGCTGTGTGTAGAACCCCTAGCGGCATCCATCAGGAATAATCTAAACATACAGGGAATAACGGTCAGAGACAGAGTTTAAGATTTCCCTTTTTGCCGATGACATAATTCTCACCCTGACTCAACCCCATATTACCCTCCCGAACCTACACGCTGAATTGGACCAATTCCGCACCATTTCAGGATACAAAATGAATGCCTCAAAGTCAGAAGCTCTACCCATTAACATCCCTGAAGCCGAGACTACACTTTTAAAATCCAACTATAATTACAATTGGAAAACAACTGCCCTGAAATACCTAGGGACCCATATCACTCCAAAATTTAATACTCTGTATCAAGAAAATTTTCCTCCTCTCTTTAGCACAATTAGATCTCTATTACTTCACTGGAAAAAACATCACATCTCCCTACTAGGACGAATTGCATCTATTAAAATGACCATTCTCCCGAAGCTTCTATATCTTTTCCAAACACTCCCTATACCTATACCACTTAAACATCTGAAAAAGCTTCAATCAGATTTACTTCACTTTGTATGGAACTACAAAAGACTCAGGATCTCTAAAACAGTGTTGATGGCGTCGCGCAGTGAGGGGGGCCTTGCTTTCCCGAATATCGTTAAATACTACCAAGCTACACAGCTGAGAGCTGTGGCATCATGGTTTACTCAAAAATCATACAATAAGTGGACAGAGATCAAAAAATTATGGCTAGCCCCAATACACCCGAACAACCTACTATGGAATGCAGATGCGGATGTAGCTCCAGAACGCCTCCTGGGCCCCATGTCCATGTTAAAGCGGACTTGGCGCACACTGGCTCACTCCAATAAACTAATCTCGGAAAGATCGACCCTGACATCTTTTGTATGTAACCCCAAGGTGCCAGATAGCCTCACACATCAGATGTCACACCCTTGGTCCTCTAGGAGTTTGTTCCATTTTGGAAGTATAGTAGATCCCAGAACCCGTAGGCTCCTGTCCTTTTCAGACTTGCAGACCAAACACAAATCACCAAGACAAGCATTTTATGGGTATCTACAAATACGACATTATGCACTAACTATAGCCCCGAACCTGCAATTTTCACCTCCATCCCCGTTTGAAACCATCATTTTAGCAGGTAATTCACAGAAGGGACTTATATCAGGAATCTATAAGATTCTGAATGCCATCTCCCTGGAAGAGCAAGGTAAACATTATTACATGCTCAAATGGGAGAAGATCCTTAAGGAAGAACTTTCATTAGCACAGTGGCAGGCAATATGGAACCAGACAGCGAGGAGTTCAATGCATACACTATATAAAGAAAACTCATACAAAATTCTCTACTTCTGGTACATGATTCCAGATGTGCTTCACACAATCTTCCCCAATAGCTCAGATAAATGCTGGCGTTGCCAGGAAGCTAAAGGCACTCTTATACACGTATATTGGACTTGCCCACTACTTGCTCAGTACTGGGAGATGGTTCGTCACCTCCTTTCCCGCCTCTTAGAAGCTGAAGTCCAAGCGACTTCAAAATTTTTCCTATTGGGCTTATCACCACTAAAAATTTGTAGACCATATAAGAAATTAGTTCGACATATACTCACGGCAGCACGCTTGCCTCATAGCCCTAAATTGGAAACGTACTACTCCACCCTCTGCTGAAGATCTTTACTCTAGAATTAAAGATGTAGAATTGATGGAGAAAATGACAGCTAAAATTCAAGATAGGCTGGAGGCACATAACAGGGTCTGGGAGCTGTGGCACCTCCGGGAGGACCCACCATGACCAGGTAATAAAACCAACCAGAAGGCTCATCTTCTCTTTTCCCTCCTTTCTTCTCTTCCCTCCTATCCTATTCCCAATTCCCATACACCACTAGTTCATACAACTTTGTTTTCTTTTTTTTTTTTTCTTCTTTTTTTTCCTTTTTTCGTGTGTTTCTTGTTCCCTTCCAGTCAAGGAGACTGGAATACAACTCAGCAATTGAATGAACGTTTTTATTTGCTTTCCTGTTTACCATAGGAACTAATACCAGCTAAGTCATATAGAACACATGTTTAATACCACAAATGGATACACTGTACAATGTTTGCGATTTTCCATGTTCCTTTATCTTGTATTACGAAAACCTATAATAAAATTGTTATTTGGAGAAAAAAAAAAAAAAAGAAGAAAAAAGAAGATCATCTCCATTACTAGTAAAAAAATAAATAAAAATGATAAAAATGCCATATATCTTTCCCATAGTTTGTAGACAGTAACTTTTGCGCAAACAAATCAATATACGCTTATTGGGATTTTTTTTTACCAAAAATATGTAGAATACATATTGCCCTAAACGGATGAAGAAATTTGTTTTTTAAAAACATTTTTTGGAGATATTATAGCAAAAATGACTTTTTTTTCAAAATTGTCTCTTTGTTTATAATGCAAAAAATAAAAAACCGCAGAGGTGATCAAATACCACCAAAAGCAAGCTCCATTTGTGGGAAAAAAAAAAGGACGTCAATTTTGTTTGGGTACGTCGTCGCACGACCGTGCAATTGTCAGTTAAAGCAACGCAGTACCAAATCGCAAAAAATGGCCCAGTCATTAAGAGGGGAAATCTTCCGGGGCTGAAGTGGTTAAAGTAGTTGTATACCCCTTTAGCATATTTTTACCTACAGGTATGCCTATAACAAGGCTTACCTGCAGGTAAAATGAATATCTCCTAAACCTGTATGGTTCAGGAGATATTCACCTTGCATGCAGCCACTGACGTCAGCGGCGCATTCGCAGCGAAGGTCTGGCATATCGTGCCGGAACGGAGGGCTCCCTCACACATGTACGGGAGTGACGTCATCGCGCTCCGACCACTCAGAGCCAGAGCCACGAACCCAGAAGAATCGCCGAGGCAAAATGGCTACCTCAGCAGAGACCGGGAGACGGTGCGGGGGCTTCGTTCTAAGGTATTTCATAATGAGCTAGTATGGGTATACAACCGCTTTAAATCGGTTTGTGTGAAAGTTATAGCATCTACAAACTATGATATATATATATATATATATATAGATATAGATATATATATATATATATATATAGATATAGATATAGATATATATATATATATATATATATATATATATATATATATATATATATATATATATATATATATATATATATATATATATATATATATATATATATATATATATATACACACACACACACACATACACATACATACATATACACACACACATATACATACATACATACATACATACACACACACACACACACATATACACACAGCTGTAGACGCTATACTTGTGATGGCGGGGATCAATGACTTAGAATGTGACCGATAGTGTGGTGAGCAATCTGGCACCAACAGACACTGGCTGGGAGGAACATTGACACAGACGTCACTTGTGACACAAATACTGTAATCAGTGATAATACTGTACTAATGACATTGGCTGAGAAGGGGTTATCATCAAGTGGAAATCAAGGGGTTAACATATAATTCAGATAAAAAAAAAAACCATTGAACTAAAGGCTGTAATGTAACAAAATAGGTAAAAAGCCAAGGGGGGTGAATACTTTTGCAAAGCACTGTATGTGCACCTATGCTAACAGACGTGCTTTTACAGGCCAAAAAAATTGCTAAACACCATTAAAAACAGCATCTTTAATACCCATGTGCATGAGGCCTGATTGGGGAAGAGAATCCTGTGACTAATCAGACTTTCCCCATTCACGGATTGTGTTACAAACAGTGAAAGAACATTCCGTAATGAAGAAAGAAAATTAAGGGGACCGTTCTCATTGGGAACTTTCACAGCAGCTTCAAAGATGACCCAAAGCCGCAGTGTGCAGCTGGAAGACGGGGCATCCCTGCACAGAAGATTTCTACAGGATCCAGCTGCCTACACAACATGGGACATAACTTAGTATAGGCAAATCATCTCACTAAAGTTATAGCTTACAGCTAAACGTCAGTTTTTAAGGACAAGTTCGCCTTTGGGAACGTCTTCCAGACATTTTTAGGGTGGAACATTTAACATGTTGCCGCTCCTGCAGCCTCTCCCCAATCCCCCTTCTAATTGTGACAGTGGGCCTGGGATCTTCTCCTCGTACCACCGTCACAATTTGAAGAGAATATGGCCATGCGAGGCTCCACCCACACAGCCAAATCATTCAATTCCTCTTTTGGGGACCCCCCCAGTGCTCTTGGCTTCTCCTTTTGTGTGCCACCATAGAAAACCGTTTAGACTCAGGTAACTATAACAGGGTAAAGCAGATAGGACATTTTTTTAGCCTTTAAAACTACTTTAATGTGGTAAGGAACCAGACAATGGAAGGGTTAGATCATATTTATCTTTTTATGACTCCACCCTACAGTGCTTTGAAAAAGTATTCACACCCCTTGAAATTTTACACATTTTGTTATGTTACAACCAAAAAACGCAAAATGAATTTTATTTGGATATTATGTGACAGACCAAAACACAAAGTGGCACATAAAACGGTGAAATGGAAGGAAAATTATAAAATGGTTTTCAAAAAATGTTTTACAAATAAATATGTGAAAAGTGTGGTGGCCATTTGTATTCAGCCCCTTTTACTGATACCCCCAACTAAAATCTAGTGGAACCAACTGCCATCAGAAGTCACCCAATTAGTAAACAGAGTCCACCTGAGTGTAATTTAGTCTCAGTATAAAATATAGCTGTTCTGTGAAGCCCTCAGAGTTTTTGTTAGAGAACCTTAGTGAACAAACCGCATCATGAAGGCCAAGGAACACACCAAACAGGTCAGGGACAAAATTGTGTAGAAGTGTAAAGCATGGCTAGGGTATAAAAAAAAAAAATAAATAAATAAAATAAAAAAAAATCTATATATCTCTCTCTCAAGCTTTAAACATCTCACGGAGCACTGTTCAATCCATCATCCAAAAATGGAAAGACTATGGCACAACTGCAAACCTACCAAAGACATGGCCATCCACCTAAACTGACAGGCCGGGCAAGAAGAGCATTAGAGAAGCAGCCAAGGAGGCCCATGGTAACTCTTGAGGAGCTGCAGAGATCCACAGCTCAGGTGGGAGAATCTGTCCACAGGACGACTATGAGTTGTGTACTCGACAATTCTGGCCTTTATTAAAGAGTGGCAAAATGAAAACCATAAGAAGTCCCGTTTGTAAGAACCAATGCGGAGGACACAGCAAATATGTGGAAAAGGTGCTCTGGTCAGAGGAGACCAAAATTTAACTTTTTGGCCTAAAAGCAAAAAAAAAAAAAAAAAAAAAAAAAAAAAAAAAAAAAAAAAAAAACAAACTTTGTGTGGCGGAAAACTAACACCGCACCATCACCCTGAACACAACATCCCCATCGTGAAACATGGTGGTGGCAGCATCATGTTAGGGGGATGCTTTTCTTCAGCAGGGACAGGGAAGCTGGTCAAAGTTGATGGGAAGATGGATGGAACCAAATACAGGGCAGTCTTAGAAGAAAGCCTGTTAGGCCTTTTTCACAAGAGTGGCTGTTCTGCTGCTGTTAAAAGCATGTTTTGTTATTTTGAAATTCCAAGACTCCAGGCACAGCGATCACTTGCAGTTGTACATTGTGATTAGCTGCGTTTACATGCAGCTGCATTTGAACATTCTTGCCATTTCTGATGTGCTGTTTTTCTTTCCTTGTTGCTGCTGCTATCCGCAGGAGAAATAGTACACTGCGATTACCTGCAGTTATGTGCAGATAGCTGCAATAAACTGGTCCTGGACGCAGTCACATTTATTTTTTCGAACCGCACAAAACCCCATGTAACAAAACTGTTGCTAAATGCAGTGTGTGAAGGGGGCCATAGGAAAGCATTGTCTGTGATAGATAACTTGATCTACCTGACACTAAAAGCTGAATTCTAGCCGCACGTGTAAAAGGGGCCTTAGAGTCTACAAAAGACTTGAGGCTGGGGCAGAGGTTCACCTTCCAGCAGGACAACGACCCAAAACAAAAGCATATTCATGTGTTAGAATGGCCCAAAGTCCAGACCTAAAGTCAAATGAAATTCTGCAGCAAGACTTGAAAATTGCTGTTCACATTCTCTCTATCCAATTTGACAGAGCTTGAGCGATTTTGTAAAGAATAGGCAAAAATTTCACTCTAGATATGCAAAGCTGGTAGAGACATACCCAAAAAGACTTGCAGCTGTAATTGCAGTGAAAGGTGGTTCTACAAAGTATTGACTTGGGGGTTGAATACAAATGCACGCCACACGTTTCACATATTTCTTTGTAAAGATTTTTGAAAACCATTAATCATTTTCCTTCCACTTCACAATTATGTGCCACTTTGTGTTGGTCCATCACATAAAATCCATTTATGTTTTTGGTTGTAACATGACAAAAATTGCAAGGGGTATGAATACTTTTTCAAGGCACTGTATAACAGTTTAAAACTGGCAGATTTTTGGCAGAAAAAAGTCAGGAGCACAAACCTTTTGAAAATACATGTATACATCTGAACTATTTTTTATTCCTTATAGGTCCACGATTATCTATGCTATTTTACGAATATTAGACAAGTGTAAGGGCTCATTCACCCCATGTGTCCTGACCTGCAATAATCTGCAAATATCAAAAGGCTCAACACAAGGACAGAGAAACAATTTGTTTTTTACGTTCCGTTCACACCGCAACACCAAGTTGAGAAGGGTTGCAGCGCAAAGTGTAAAAGTGCATATGTTGCATTTTTTCTCATCACATCTCACTGCAGCACAACTCCACTGTAGTACAGAGTTGAAATATTTGACATTTCAATAAACATTTAGAAGAAAAGGTAAACAGTGCCTTCAGTTTTAACAATGCAAGGCACCAGCCGCCACTGCTGATACGCATCAGACACCAGACCACAAACTAAAACAGCCCATTATGGCATGCGGATTGATGTAAATGAGCCCTAATAAGCAGGGAATTAACAGGTAAAAACTGTGACTTTGTGGCATCACAATTCAAACCCCAAAAAACCTGTGTAATTTTTGAACCACACTAACATCCCTAGTCAAGAATTCTCTAGCATTAGAGCTGCACGATTAATCATTAACCACTTGCTTACTGGGCACTTAAACCCCCCTCCTGTCCAGACCAATTTTCAGCTTTCAGTGCTCTCACACTTTGAATGACAATTACTCAGTAATGCAACACTCTACCCAAATGATTTTTTTTGTCCTTTTTTCCATACAAATAGAGCTTTCTTTTGGTGGTATTTGATCACCTCTGGGTTTTTTATTTTTTGCGCTATAAATGAAAAAAGACCAAAAATTTTGAAAAAAAAACGAATTTTTCTTAATTTCTGTGATAAAATTTTGCAAATTGTTAATTTTTCTTCATAAATTTTGGCCACAATTTATACTGCTACATATCTTTGGTAAAAATAACCCAAAATTAGCAGAAATTATTTGGTCTGTTTGGAAGTTTTAGAGTCTACAAGCTATGGTGCAAATCATAAAAAAATGTATCACATCTGATTTACTGGTGGCCTATCTCATTTCTTGAGACCCTAACAAGCCAGGAAAGTACAAATGCCCCCCAAATGACCCCTTTTTGGAAAGTAGACATTTCAAGGTATTTAGTAAGAGGCATGGTGAGTTATTTGAAGTTGTAATTTTTTCCCACAATTCTTTGCAATATTAAGATTTTTTTTTATTTTTTCACAAAATTGTCATTGTAATAACTTATTTCTCTCACATGGCATGTGCATACCACAAATGACACCCCAAAACACATTCTGCTACTCCTCCTGAGTATAACGATACCACATGTGTGGGATTTTTTCACTGCCTGGGCACATACAGAAGCCCAACATGCAGGGAGCGCCATCAGGTGTTCTAGGAGCATAAATTACACATCTCATTTCTCAACCACCTATTACACTTTTGAAGGCCCTGGAGCACCAGGACAATAGAAACACCCACAAAATGACCTCCTGAGTATGGCGATACCACATGTGTCAGACTTCTACACAGCCTGACCACATACAGAGATCCAACATGCAAGGAACACATAGCATGCACATACCAAGAATTACACCCCAAAATACAGGACGAGTAAAGCGTAAACAAAAGATTACCTGTGGTTGTAGTAGCGCAGTTGTACACAGGAGGTTAGCACTGGTCCAGGCAGCAGGCAGGGACTTGGTCAGCAACGGCAAACACAAATGTCCAGGCAGCAGGCAGGGATACTGTCCATATACAGTCCAGGGTTAGTGCAGGCAGAGATATTGTCAGAAGTGCCATAAATATTGGTCCTGGTAGTAGGCAGGTCCATGTGGTGTGGTCAGTGCGACAGGCAGGGACATAATGGCAGTAAGTCCTACAGGCAGCAGTAGGGCCTCATTCAGGACAGAATGGGGACAGGGGTAGAGGCTTCTCCCACCCAAATCTCTTTGAAGCCTGCGAGTCTCCAGACCCTAATCTAGGAATGAGAAAACAAAAAAAATTGTTTTCTTCATCCAGAAAAACAATTCTGGAGCCCCTCACATATGTGAGACCCCTGTGTTGAATCCCACTAGTCCAGTTTCAGGGTACAAGATCAGTCCAAGAGGCAGGCAAATATCATGGTCAAACAGTCCAAGGTCAGTTCCAGATCAGGCAGAGGTATGTACAGAATCGTTAGGCAGAAGCATGGTCGAATAACAGTCCAGGGTCAGTTCCAGATCAGGCAGCGGTAAGTACAGAATCGGCAGGCAGAAGCGTGGTCAAATAACAAGCCAGGGTCAGTTACAGAGCAGGTAGTGGCATAAGGGGTGTGAAGGTGTGTGAAGGCAGGAACTGAGGATTACGTTACCATACTTCACTAATAAATTAGTGAAGTATGGTAACGGCGAAAGCATTCACTTATGCAGAGGCCTGGTTCGGAAGGGCATTGGGCACAGTAATAAGATGTATTTCTTCTGACTCCTGCTCTGGTACACACCTTACATCTTTTTTGACGTTGTTGGCCTGTTGGTCTGGGAGGGAGTCTATCTGGAAAGTGGCGCTCGGAGAGTCGACTAAGAACATCAGATCGGATGGTTTCTGGGGGGCCGTTCAGGAATATAAGGGCGGTGTAAATTTCCTCTTGGTAGCCAAGGAAGCGTTTGGGGTTTTGGGTGGAGTTACGGTAAATTACATATGAGTTGTATATGGCCAATTGAAAAAAATAAATTGCGACCTTCTTATACCAATGGTATGACCGTCTTGTGACAAGGTATGGTTCCATCATTTGGTCATTGAAGTCGACTCCCCCCATGTACAAATTATATTCATAAACGCATTTTGGTTTTTGAATGGGGCCATTTCTTCTAGGGATTTCTACGAAGGTATCATTGTGGATTGAAGATAACATATAGACATCTCTTCTGTCCCTCCACTTCACTGCCAAAATCTCCTTGTTCCGCAGGCTTGCCGTTTCTCCTTTCCTCAACCTCTTATTGACAAGACTTTGAGGAAAGCCCTTCCGGTTCCTTTTTATGGTTCCACATGCAGGCGTCTTCTTCCGGTGAAGGTTGTGGAACAGGGGCAGAGATGTGTAGAAGTTATCTACGTACAGGTGGTAGCCTTTTTCCAGTAGGGGGTATATCAGGTCCCAAACAATTTTCCCACTTGATCCCAAGTAGTCCGGGCAATTAGGGGGTTGCAGCTGGGTGTCCTTCCCTTCGTACACTTTGAAGGCATACATGTACCCTGTGACTCGGTCACATAGTTTGCACACCTTCACCCCATAGCGGGCCCTTTTGCTGGGGATAAATTGCTTAATTTTAAGCCTGCCACTAAATTTCACAAGGGACTCATCCACACATATATGTTGGTCCGGGGTAAACAGCTGGGGGAAGAATTCAGAAAAATAATTTAATATTGGCCAAATTTTGAAAAGCCTGTCATAATTTGGGTCATTTCGGGGAGGGCACTGGGTGTTATCATTAAAATGAAGGAACCTCATTATCATTTGGTATCTGGTTCTGGGCATTACCTTGGAGAAGATTGGCATGTGGTGGATGGGGAGGGTTGACCAATAGGAATTCAAGGTGGTTTTTTTGGTGAGTCCCATAGCAAATGTGAGGCCTAAAAAAACCTTCAACTCCTCCACCGTTAGGTCTCTCCACTCGTAGGGACGGGCATAATAGGACGTTGGTTATTTAGAATAAATTGCTGTGCATAAAGGTTGCACTGGGCCACAATTGTTGACAGCATGTCCTCTGTAAAAATTAAATCAAAAAAATTGATTGGGGAAAAATTTTCCGTGTCCACCTGGACTCCTGGCTGGGCAGTGAAAGGGGGAATGTTGGCTTCTCCTGAATTAGGAGAAAGCCACAAGGGGTTTTGAAGGGCATAGGGAAGGCTGGCATGGGTCCTTGGCCTTTTTTGCGGAGGTACTGCGGTGCTGGTGGAAGGCACTGCGGTGCTGGTGGATGCCACTGCCTCCACACTAGAACGCCTTCGTTTGGCGGGCCGAATTTCTTCCTCCTCTGAGTCACTCAGTGTTCCACTACTGAGGACTGGCTCATAATTGACGTCCGACTCAGAATCGGAGTTTGAAATGGAATCCGAACAAGAGAGCTCCCCGTTGCTCTCGTCGGCCTGGGAAAGAATCTGGTATGCCTCCTCGGCGGAAAAAACTCTTTTGGACATGCTTGCTGGTGATGATGCGACTTCACAGGTGTGTGCTAAGCCGGCACTGATGAGGTGGTACTGATGAGCACAGATGGGCACTGAGGTGGCACAGAGGGGCACTGATGAGGTGGCACAGAGGGGCACTGATGAGGCGGCACTAATGAGGCTGCACAGATGTGCACTGATGAGGCTGCACAGATGTGCACCGATTACACAGATGGGCACTGATGAAGCGGCACAGATGGGCACTGATGAAGCGGCACAGATGGGCACTGATGAAGCGGCACAGATGGGCACTGATGAAGCGGCACTGATGAGATGGCACAGATGGGCACTGAGGTGGCACAGATGGGCACTGATGGGGCGGAACAGTTGTGCGCTGATTGATTGCACTGATGAGGTGGCACAGATGTGCACTTATGAGGTGGCACAGATGTGGCGGCACAGATGGGCACTTATGAGGTGGCACAGGTGGGCACCAATGAGGCAGCACAGATGGCCACTGATGAGGCGGCACAGATGTGCACTGATTGCACCCGATGAGGTGGCACAGATGGGCACAGATGAGGTGGCACAGGTGGGCACTGATTGCAGATGTCTGGACACTGATCACCAATGGCACAGATGGGCACAGGTGAGTACAGATTGGCACAGGTGGTCACTGACTGACACAGATCCTGTTTGGGCACTGTTTGGGCACTTTTACAGCAAGTAAAACTGTGATAGAACTGACACAAGGCACAGATCGCTGCAGTATCCTCTCTCTCCTCACACGCGGTCTCTGTGTGAGGAGAGAGAGACGGCAATGAGAGATGATCTCATAGGTTTACATTTGAGATCATCTCTCATTGGAACCGGCGATCGCGCTGTAAACGGCCGCTGTGATTGGCCGTTTACCGCGATCTGTGACTGGCTGTGTCCAAGGGACACGGCCAGCACAGAATTTCCCCGATGCGCGCACGTGAGCGCGCACGGGGAACGAGGAAAGGGGAGGACGTCATATGACGTCCTCCCGGAGATTGAGGTCTGCGCTGTAGCAGTCATTATGCTATGGCCCGGACCTCAAGTGGTTAAGAATCATTATCGCGATTTTTTTTTTTTTTTTTTTTTTCCCCTATTCTTTCTATGCAGAGAATTTCTCTGCTCTGCTAAAGCAGACAGCCCTCAAAAGTAAGGGAAAGAAAAAAAAAAAAACTGGGCAGTCTGCCAAGAATCACAACATTCTTTAGCAGTGGAACCAAGTATAAACATTGTAACAATTTGTCCTTTAGATCAAAGGATTATACTTTGGTGTGAACATGAGGGAAGTTTAACCACTTAAACCTTTTTCTGATATTTGTTAGTTTCAAGTTAAAATCTTTTTTTTTTATTTTTGCTAGAAAATTTATCTAGAACCCCCAAACAATATATATCTATATATTAATTATACACACACACACACACACATACATACATACATACATAGTGAAGTTAGCCTTTTTTTGTATAATGTGAATGATTTTATGCCGCAAGAATCGTGATCTTTTTATTCTAAGCAAATAAATCATCTGGGCCAGGACCGCACAGCTCTAGCTAGCATTAATAAAAAGATGGAAATGCAGCCCATTGTTTTCAATATGCCTGCGCACACAAAAGCGTGTAAATATGTGCCGCTTGTTGATCAGAAAAAATAAATAAAACACAGAAATCCAAGTTGCCGGTCAATATTTTTGCATGTATACGTACAAATACTTGCAAATGCCATGTTTTCTGCTTACGCTTGCATACTCCCAAATGCGTGCAAGTGATATACAGTTCATCCTCACATTTTTTCCTACCAGGAATATCTGATGCTCATACATCAGTACAGTGTGCAAAAGGCCTCTAATAGAGCAAAAAAGACTGTTCATTGTATTAGCTTTGTAGCGTCACAAAGAACGTTTTTGGCCAAACACAAACTTTACCCAGATACACTCAGCACTGCCGCAGAATGCTTGCATCACAGAAATGCCGGCCATAAACAGTTTGAATCTCAGCAGGCGATTCAAACCATGTATGGGCAGGCTGAATGTACGCAAGTTGATTGATGGACTTATGTAAAATCCAGCAGACTGGTTGTCCTTACGATTATCATGACTGGTATAGCCATGAGCAATAATCACTACCCTCTCCCGGCAGAGAGGGATTCACCCGTTAACCTGTGGTTGCAGGAAAGAAATTTGCTCTGTGCATGGCCTGTCTAAGAAATGTTTGTAAAAAGAAAAAAGTGGACATAAAATCAGGCATTCTTTAGAAAAAAAATGGTTTGAATTTCGAGTGTTCTGCCATATCTGTCCCATTGGGCAGATTTCCTATCACTTCCTGTCCAATAGAAATGAGAGCATATTTTTACAAAGAGAGGGGGCGTCGCTCTTAGACCGCTGTCATGGCAACAGGCGTCCCTATTGGAAGATGTACACACATTCACACCATATGCATTAGGCTGCACCAGGCAGCCTTGCCCAACAAAGTCCCAATGCATAAACAAGGTAGTCTGCCTTATGTCTTGTTTAGGTCACACCATGGTGATGCACTGGCAAGTGCGGGGGGGGGGGGGGGGGGTCAGCCAATCAACCAATGACAGCTGATCACATGATATAAACAAAAGCTTGGTAATAGTTTTTTTTTTTTCTCCTCACGCTAACAGCGCGAGGAGAAAAAAAAAAAAAGCCGATCACCGGCTCATCTGCAAGGGACATCTGTCCCGAAGAGGAAAAGGCAATTATGCCTCATCTGTGCCACCTGACAGTGCCCACCAGTGCCACCTATCAATGCCAATCAGTGCCACCTAGCAGTACTGCCTATCAGTGTAACCAATCAGTGCCCATTATTGCCACCCATCAGTGCCCAGCAGCGTACATCAATGAAGGAGAAAAATTACCCGTTTTAAAATTTTTATAACAAAATATTTAAAAAAAAAAAAAATTAAATTTCGGTCTTTATTTTTTTTTAACAAAAAATAAAAACTGCAGAGGTGATCAAATATCACCAAAAGAAAGCTCCATTTGTGGGAAAAAAATGATAAAAAAGTTCATTTGGGTACAGTGTTGTATGACCGCGTAATTGTCATTCAAAGTGCGTCAGTGCTGAAAATTGGTCTGGACAGGAGGGGGGTTTAAAGTGGAGTTCCACCCACTTTTACAATTCTTCAGCATCCCTGAATAAACTGTGCACTGTAAACGAATTGGATATTTTTTAATTTTTTTTTCCCCAGCACCTACTGTATATCTGCTGTATTCATTTTTCACTTCCTCCTCCCTGGCCATGGCCCATCGCATCATTTCCTGTTTGCAATGCCTTCTGGGAAGGGGCGGCAACTTCCTCTGACACTGCCGTTGCTATGGAAACCTGACCTGAAACCTATTACACTGCTTGTGCTGCACTGAGCATGTGCGAGATCTGCAAGGATGAGATCCAGGAAGAAATACAGTCTGGCTTCAGATGCCCACACTTAAGATGGCCACGGCCTGCTGTAAGTTTATAAAACAACAAACTACTGCTATAAACCAACAAAACAGACCTTAGTTTACAGACTAAATTTACTAGAATACATTAAGCTTGTGTATTATAGGGGTATTTTTATTTAAAAAGTATAATTTCGGCTGGAACACCACTTTAAGTGCCCAGTAAGCAAGTGGTTAAAGAGGAACTGCAATCTGCTCACATAATTTGTAATAAAAACATCTTTGCCATTCTGAAACTTCCCTCCAACATTTTGCATATTATTTTATATACACTGTGATTCTGTACTGCTCAAATATGCTGCAGAAATCTCCCTCCACTGAATCTGGCTGCATCCATTTTAACTGAGGGCAGCTGAAGCTGCTGCCTGTTCACTTCCTGGATTTACACAGAGGTACACCTCCAACTCCGCAGCTTTCATTTGCCCTCTTATGACTCACCCCCCCCTTCCTGGCAAACTCGCACGCGAGTGAGAGAGAGCTGTGCATGATGTCATAAGCCTAGGCTAATGACCAGACAAGAAAAAGGAATTGGGCTTTAAGGTATTTATTGGCAGAAAAAAAATGTTTTACTATCCAAAGTTAAAACAAGGGCAGGCGATTGAATAGATGGAGAGTTGAAAAAATGACTGAAGCTCCGCTTTAACTATGAGAACGCTCACCAGCACCCTCACAGCTCATTCAGAGCTACAAGTCATCTGCCATGGTGGCTGACCGTACTTGGAGCTCATTCATAGGAAACTGAATAAATGATGAGCCTGTGTGGGTGAAACTCTGCATGGTCACACGGTTTTCAAATTGTGACAGTGGATGTGGGGAGAAGATCCCTTGCCCCCTGTCACGCCAAAAGGGGGGGGGGGGGGGGAGGCGGCAGGAGCTGAAACATGTTACACCTGTACTTTTCCCGTCCTGCAAGCGCACCAGCCCAATTTGAAAGCATCCGGGCAGCTTGAGACGCACTTTTTTTTAGCGCTAAAACGCCTGAAAAACGCCCCAGTGTGAAAGGGGTCTAAAGATAATGTATCTTAAATAGAAAACTAATAATTTAGTTTATTCAGCATGAAACGGAGCTTAGTTATGTATAGGGTTGTCCCGATACTCGTATCGGGACTGATACCGAGCACTTGCACTCGCAGAAATGCTCCCGATGCCTGATCTGATGAAACACCGCCTCTCCCAGTTATTGGATTAGGTAACCCGGCGCAACCAGAAGTTAGCGGGCGGAACAGCGGAAGAGACGCTCGTGTCGACGTCAGTGTGTGGACATCAAGTATCGTTACTTGTACTCAGTCTTAAAGTGTCATTGGGACAACCCTAGTTATGTAGCATGAGGCTGTATATTCTGCAATATTTACATTTTTTGGTAAACGTATTCAAAAAATCCAAGCTCTGCAAGCTGAGATAACATGCACTGCATTGAAGCATTCCCAGAATTTCACAGTAACCATGAGATAAAACTAGGGTTGCACCAATACTAGTATCGGTGCCGATACCGAGTATTTGCACAAGTATCGGTACTCGTGCAGATTCACCAATACATTCAGGCTCGGTTCTTTGAGCTGTCAGTGGGTCTCCCTTGTTGACAGCTAAAGTGTTAAAAGAAGTTTGGTAATTGGAGCTGTCAAAAAAAAATAAATAAAGCCAGCAATGTTTATTAACACTAAATTAAAAATAAACAGTTACTTTTTGTATCTTTCTGTTTCTCCATCTGCAGACCAAAGGGATGAACAAATGTTCCTCTGTTTAACCCCTTATTAACCCTTAATTTGCTCCCTATTCTCCATTTAATTATTATTTTCCTGCTTTTTTTTTTTTTTTGGTTCACGTCTATTTTATAAAGGATAAACAATTAAAACTTTTTTTGTTTGCTTTTCAATATTTTCACACACAGTATTTACACATTTCACATTGAAAAAGCGCAAAATAAAAAAAAAAAAATTGTAAATAACTTTTCAATGCTTTGTACCACTGCCGACAGCTGAAGTGAAAACAAAACAGTTGCGGTAGGTATCAGTAATTAGTATTAGCTAGTACAAAAACGTATCCGTACTCATATTCAGTGTAAAAAAAAAAAAAAAAAAAAAAATGGCATTGGTGCATCCCTAGGTAAAACAAAGTTCAGGAATATTCCTTTATCCCATTGTTTTAAAAATCTATGTACACTACAAACCATATGATTGACTCGGGTCTGATATTGCCATTTTACTAACCTGACAACTTATTCTAAAAATAGGAAACCTTCATTTTGTTTGCAAATATTAACCACTAGGCGCCCACGCTATAGCCGAAAGACGGCTACATTGCGGCGCTCAATTGCCAGGAGGGCGTCCCTGGACGTCCTCCTGTTTACTCGTTCTCCGCAGCATCTGGGAAAATCTGTGTTGGCTGTGTCCCTTGGACACAGCCAATCACAGATCGTGCTAAATGGCCAAATACAGCGGCCATTTAGCACTCGATCGGCATGTCCAACGAGAGATGATCAAGTGTAAACATATGAGATCATCTCTCATTGCCGGCTCTCCCTCCTCACATAGAGACCGCGTGTGAGGAGGGAGAGCGTCCTATGCTGCAGCGTGAGTGAACACTAACTAAAACACAGTGCCCACTGTACCTATCAGTGCCACCTGTCCCCAGTGCCACCTGTCCATGTCACGTATTAGTGCCATCTGTCATCAGTGCCACGTGTCATTGTCCTGGTGCTCCAGGGCCTTCAAAAGTGTAATAAGTAGTCAACAAGTTAGATGTGTAATTTATGCTCTTAGAACACGTGACGGTGCTACCTGCATGTTGGGCCTCTCTATGTGGCTAGGCTGTGAAAAAGTCCCACACATGTGGTATCACCATACATAGGAGTAGCAGAATGTATTCTGGGGCGTTATTTGTGGTATAGACATGCCAAGTGAGAGAAATAACCTATTACAATGACAATTTTGTGGAAAAAAAAACAAAATCTTAATTTTGCAAAGAAAGTGACATCAAAAACCTCACCATGCATCTTACTAAATACCTTGGAATGTCTACTTTCAAAAAACTGGGGTCGTTTGGGGGGTATTTGTACTTTCCTGTCTTGTTCAGGTCGCAAGAAATGAGAGGCCACCAGTACATCAGGTGTGATCAATTTTTTATGACTTGCACCACAGCTTGTAGACTCTCTAACTTTCACACAGACAATATCCACTAATTTGGGATATTTTTACCAAAGATATGTAGCAGTATAAATTGTGGCCAAAATGTATGAAGAAAAATTAATAACTTGCAAAATTTTATCACAGAAACTAAGAAAAATGCACTTTTTTTCCCAAATTTTCGGTCTTTTTTCATTTATATTGCAAAAAATAAAAAAACCCATAGGTGATCAAATACCACCAAAAGAAAGCTTCTATTTGTATGGAAAAAAAAAAAAAAAAAAAGGACAAAAAAATAATTTGGGTACAGTATTACATGACTGAGTGTCATTCAAAGTGTGAGAGCACTGAAAGCTGAAAATTGGTCTGGGCAGGAGGGGAGTTTAAGGGCTCTTTCACAAGGGGCGGATCAGTGATGATCCGCCCTGTGAATATCCGCTTACTCAGCGGGGATCGCTCCGCCGATCCCCGCTGAGCAGGAAAATGACAGGTCCGTCGCTGCACACTGTGCAGCGACGGACCTGTCAGAGCGCCGTTCTCCCCTATGGGGGATCGGATGACGACGGACCGTAGAGTCTGTCATCACCCGATCCAATAACATATTGAAAAGTAGGTTTTTCCTCCGTTACACTTTTTCGGATCGGAGCCGTTCGGATGTCAGCGGACATGTCACCGCTGACATCCGACGCTCCATAGATGTCTATGGATGGTCCATTCAGGTCCGCCTAAAAAACTGACAGGCGGACCTGAACGGATCGGCCGTGTGAAAGAGGCCTAAGTGCCCAGTAGGCAAGTGGTTAAAGATTCTAACTACCAGCAAGAATAAGTCCTTACATTTAAAGAGCACCTGTAATTTCAGATCCATCATGGCAGCGCCTTTTAGTGAGCATTCACTCATCTGCTGCCGCCACGTCCCTCAGCTTGTTGTGTCACTGCCGCATCACCAGCCGCCCCATTAAAGTGAATGGGACGGTCTGTCAGTCAACAGCGGGTCAGAGGAGCCACTGCGGGACAGAGATGACAGTTGCTCTTTAAAAATTATGATTTAAATCGACTTGATTTAACTCAAACCCACCCTGATGACAATGGAAATTGCACCTGAACCGTGCTCAAAATCACATCCAACCCTTTAAAAATCAAACCGCAGCCGGCCAGCACATTTGTAAACCGGCTCCATTAAAAAGGCTGCAGGTTCATCGGATGTGGTTCAAAACTCGCATATATGTGAACCAGGTTTAAAGGCGAGGTTACAGTCTGTGGATTTGAAAGTATCGGTTTTAGTATGCTATATAGCACTTTAACACTGATTCGCTTGAAAACTGCCAGTAAAATGCCTATGCATTAATGGAGCATTTTTGCAGCATTTGCGGTGCAGGTTTTAAAGGACACGTGACTTAAAAACTGCACCAAAAACACTTAGTGGGGCGTTTCTGATGCAGTTTACATTCACTTCAATGTGGAGAAGAGTTTTTGTTTTTTTTAACTCCCCAAACATGCTCCAAAAAATGCTACAAGATCTTTTTTCCACCGCAACAGAAGTGCACATCCTCAGTGTAAACATTTATTGATTTTAAAAGGAAGCAGTTTGAGCTTCTCAAGCATTTTTTTTTATAACGCAAAAGTGCTTGAAAAACTCCTCAGTGTGAAAGCAGCTGACTTATTTTTATAGAAAAAAAAAAAAAAGAGACATTACAAACATTTTATACTTACCCACTCTGTTGCAGTGGATATGCACAGAGCAGCCTGGATCCTCCTCTTCTCAGTTCCCTCTTCTGTGCTCCTGGCCCCTCCCTCCTGTTCAGTGCCCCCACAGAAAGCAGCTTGCTATGGGGGCACCCGAGCTGAGTCACATCTCCTTGTGTCCATTCAGATACGGAGCCCCGGCCCCACCCCCTCTTGCTCCTGCTGGCTGACTGACAGCAGCAGGAGCCAATGGCACCGCTGCTGTGTCTCAGCCAAATCAGGAGGGAGAGTCTCGGATGACCAAGACACTCATGGACAGAGATGGGGGTCAGGTAAGTATTAAGGGGGCTGCTGCACACAGAAGGCTTTTTATCTTAAAGTGGTTGTAAACCCACATTAAAAAAAAAAAAAAAAAAAAAAAAAAACCCTGCAAAACAAAAGGCATAATGAGCTAGTATGCGTCTCTCACCTGAGACTGAAGCCCCCGTACACAGCACCGACCGGCGACATTTTTCCCCGGAGTTACTTCCGGGTATCGCAGCTCTGGAGCTGTAATTGGCCAGAGCCACTGGTAACGGCACATGCAGATACAGGGGATATCTCCTAAATCATGCAGGTTTAGGCGATATCTGGGGTAGCCACAAGCTTTAATATAGGCTTACCCGTAGAAAAGAGTGGATTGTAAGGGTTTACAACCACTTTAATGCATTAGGATAAAAAAAAAAAAAAAAAACACACCTTCTGCCTTCACAATCCCTTTAATGCTTAGTATTGACACTGATATTGGTACAACACTACTTTAAGGCCGGGTTCACATATGTGTGGCTACGGAGTCGTGCCTGGGGGCCGGAGCGTTTATGTTTACCAGTTCAAGTGCGATTCAGGTCTGTCTTTTTGCCTGAATTCGCACCTGAACCAGACCCAAAAATGCACAGGATTGTTTTGCAATCAGCACCACCACCGCCCCGGACCAGTGTGAACCGGCTCCACTGAGAGCCAATCACAACAGCATGTCATGCGACTTGGATGTGGTGAAAACCGCATCCAATTCGCACACGTAAACCCAGCCTTAGTCCCAAGGGAGACTTTGTCACGAAATACCATCCCGCAACCGTGAACCAGGTTGTGGCAAGGTCCCATTGCGCCCAATGGGTGGGTTTGACTGGCTGTGACATGTGCTACTCACAGGTAACAGGCACATAGAGAGGTAGAATCTCCACAGTGTGGTCAAAGATTGCAATAAAAATCTGGAGTAAGATTCTAACCTTTCCCGCTACATCCAAAATCACAGTGACAAGTCACACCTACAATCCAAGTCCCAAACTTTCAATGAGAACCAGATGTGCTCAGAAATCATTGTTCCTGATTGCCATGAAAGCCCACTGATGACAGCCTGGCCTGCCACATACATTCCAGCATGGGACACAGCACTACTAAGTTAGTTGATCATCAGCAGACATGAAGGGAGGAGGAGTGCTCATCATTACATGGTCGTACACAATACACTGACACACACCTTGCTTCCTGACAGGCATGGTGCCACCCCCGACCAGCACACACACCAACAGGCTGCCGGGACGATGAGCTCGCCAAGCGCCGAGAACGTCAGCCGGAGACTCCACCACACAACACCGGGTCACTTCTTCCAAAGTGCTCCACCTCCCGGAGCAGGATACCGACAGTCCCCCCCCCCCACCGCGAGGTAATGAGAAAGTCCTGTGCAGTGCTGGCTGCCTCCCCCGGGACTGTTCCACGCACTCTAGAAGGGAGGCTCCCAACTCCTGTGTAGTGCGAGAAGAGGGCTCAGGCTGTCCTCGGAGGTCCTCTCAGCGGGGGGAGGGGAGGAGGACACTCGGACACAAACTTGTTAGAAAGGGGAGGGCGGCGACAGAAGTTCCCGTCTCCTCCTCGGCTGTCCGGATCACTGACAGTCCCGGCTGGGGGATGACGAGAAAAAAAGTTCTCGTGTCCGCTGTCTCGGCTCTGTCCCTCACCGGGCGCCTCTTTTCCTTTCACTTCTTCTCCTTTTCGCCTCTCTTTCTGTCAGCTCCTCCGTCTTGCTCCCCCTCCCGCCTACTTCTCCTCTTTCACCTCCCTCCTCTCCTCAAGCCCTCGGAAATCCCAAACTTTACTCCAAAATGGCGCCCCGGAGCTTGCTGGAGCACGTCACGTGACCGCCCCCTTTTCAGAGCCAGCTCCGTCTCCGCCAATCAGGAGTGAGCCTCGCCGGGCGGCAGCGCCTGCTTCTACCTTGGCAGGAGAGGCGAGCTAGGAGTAGACGGCGCTCTCTTAAAGGGGTAAAGGTGAGCGGATGGGGTCCGCCCTCACACCTTCTCCTGGACTGAGGGGACACACGGCGGGCTGTGTGAGGAGAAAGAGAGCGATGTTCATGGGAACTTCTAAGTGGGATATACCGGAGCTCTATGTGTCTTCACAAAGCGTCAGAGTCCCGACATAAGCCATTCCTTCTAGGAGACGTCCACACCGCCTGCTTCACACCAATGAAGGTTGTGGTTGAGGCGTTTTCAGGTTGCATTTTTTTAACGCGTTTTTGGGAGGCGTCTGTCGTCATGAGAAACCAGCAGAAACGCATCAAAGACCCAAGTGCAGCCAGTTTTACATTGAACTCTATGGAAGCAAAAACGCAACCTGCTGCGGGAAAAAAGAATGCCTGACCCTTTCCAAAAAAAATGAATCGGTGGAAAGCGCACAGATATGAACGTGACCCATAGGAAACCATGTTAACCACTTTAAGACCGGGCCTCTTTATTAGATGTGGTGTTTACAAGTTAAAAACATTTTTTTTTTGCTAGAAAATTACTTAGAACCCCCAAATATTATACATTTTTTTCCAACACCCTAGAGAAAAAAATGGCGGTCAATGCAATACTTTCTGTCACACCGTATTTGCGCAGCAATCTTACAAGCGCTCTTTTTAAAAAAAAAAAAAAATACTTTTTTTAATTAAAAAATAGACAACAGTAAAGTTAGCCCAATTTTTTTATATATTGTGAAAGATAATGTTACCCCGAGTAAATTGATACCCAACATGTCACTGGCCCTGTTAAACATTTTTGAGACTTGTCACTGCCACCCCCAGAGGAGCCGCTTGATGTGTTGAGTGCCCTGTTCCTGTGCCCATGACTCTGTGAACAACACCACACATTCTCACACACCTGGCTAGATGTGGAATATTTATTACAGATAGCTATATGTACACCCCAAAAGGCTCAAGGTGAACAGACACTAGGAATGGCACAGCAACTGGTTAAAGCAGAACTTCACCCAGAAGGGGAGGTTCTGCTTCTCCTCCCTCCCCCCCCTCCTTTGTCATACATGGAACTTCTTTTTTTTTTTTTTTTAATTGGGAGAGGGGGAAGTGGGTACCAAGTTATGACAGGTACCCGCCCACACTTTTCACCTAGGCGATCCGAGTGGAAGTTCTGCCCACAACCTTCTGAGACACGTCATAGGTCCCAGAAGGCTGCAGGACCATCCACAAAGCGCAGGTCATGGATGCATAGTGGGCAGCCAGCTGTGAAGCCACAAGTGGTTACAGTCAGCTTTCCAAAGCTAACATAGTAGTCCTAGGAACCCAAAGACAGATCTTGGCTCAGGTGAAGATGGGTCCTGGGACACGCGAGTGTGTGTTTATTAAAAGTCAGCGGTTACAGTTTTTGTAGCTGCTGGCTTTTAATTTTTTAAGAAATTACGGAAGAAGCACTTTAGCATGAAATATATTGTAAACAAAGAAGAAATCTACTGTAATGAATAATTCATAAGGGAATAATACTGCAATGGTTAACCACCTTCTGAAGATTTTACCCTCTTCTTGATCAGGCCATTTTTTTGCTATTTAGCACTGCGCTACTTTTAACTGATAATTGCGCAGTCATGCAACACTGTACCCAAACTAAATTTATATAATTTTTTTTCACACAAATAGAGCTTTCTGTTGGTGGTATTTGATCACCACTGGGGTTTTCATTTTTTTTATTACATAGACAAAAAAAAGATTGAAAGTTTTGAAAAGAAATTATATTTTTTACTTTCTGCTATAAAACATTAAAAACATTTTTTTTAAAAAGTCAAATCTCTTAATACATTTTGGCCAAATTGTATTCTGCTACATGTCTTTGGTAAAAAAATAAAACCCAATAAGTGTGTATTGAGTGGTTTGCGTGAAAGTTATACCGTCTACAAACTATGGTATATATACTGGAATCTTTTTTTATACTACTAATGATGGTGATCAACAACTTATAATGGGATTGCGATAGTGCAGCAGGCAAGCTGATACAGAGTGGGAACTGACTAACTGTCACTGACATTACCAGTGACACTAATAGAGTGATCAATGATAATACTGTGCCTTATCACTGAACTAATGACATTGGCTGGAAAGGGGTTAACATCTTGAGTAATCAAGGGTTAGGGTTAAATGTGTGCTGCTTTTTACTAAAGATCTGTTTCTTGTCCTTGCTTTGAAAATAAACAGAGAGATTGTTTCCTCTGTACAGAGCCTTGTGCTGATTGTGAACTCAGGGCTCTGGGCTGTGATTGCACACAGCCGATCAGTAGATCCCGGCCATGAATCATTGGGCGGGACATGCCAACAAACCTAATCACAGCGGGTGTTGGCAGGGGGGCGCACTTGCGCGGGTCTTAAACCCAGAAGCAGGCAGCGATCTACCAGTCTGTTGCTTTGCTTGTACAGCCGCCCGGAAGTGGTTAAACAGTAGGATAATGTACTGCAATGGTTAAACAGTAAGATAAATATACTGCAACAATTAAGCAATATAAGTAATATGCTGCAGCAACAATAATTGTTATAAAATACAACCCCTCCTGAACCCAGTTATGGCCAACCTAATTGGGGATATATATACTGTATGTGTGTGTATATATACTCTAAAAAAAATACATATATATATATCTGCTCAAAAAAGTTAAAGGAACACTTTTTAATCAGAGTATAGCATCAAGTCAATTAAACTCCTAGGACAGTGATGGCAAACCTTGGCCCCCCTGGATGTTTTGGAACTACATTTCCCATAATGCTCATGCACTCTGCACTGTAGATGAGCATCATGGGAAATGTAGTTCCAAAACATCTGGGGTGCCAAGGTTCACCATCACTGTCCTAGGATATTGATCTGGTTAGTTAAGTAGCAAAGGGGGTTGTTAATTGGTTTCAGCTACTTTGGTGTTAATGAAATTAACAACAGATGCACTAAATGGACAACAATGAGACAACCTCCAAAACAGCAATGGTTTTACAGGTGAAGGCCACTGACATTTTTTTCCCTACTCATCTTTTCTCACTGTTTTTTACTAGTTTTGCATTTGGCTAGGGTCAGTGTAACTACTGGTAGAATAAGGCAATACCTGGACCCTATAGAGGTTGCACAGGCAGTCCAACGCCTCAAGGAAGGCACATCAATACGTGCCATTGCCAGAAGGTTTGCTGTGTCTCCCAGCACAGTCTCAAGAGCATGGAGGGGATTCCAGGAGACAGGCAGTTACTGTAGGAGAGCTGGACAGGGTCATAGAAGGTCCTTGACCCATCAGCAGGACCTTTGTGCAAGGAGGAACAGGATGAGCACTGCCTGAGCCCTACAAAATAACCTCCAGCAGGCCCCTGGTGTGAATGTCTCTGACCAAACATTCAGAAACAGACTTCACGAGGGTGCACTGAGGGCCCAACGTCCTCTAGTGGGCCCTGTGCTCACTGCCCAGCACCGTGGAGCTCGATTGGCATTTACCACTGAACACCAGAATTGGCAGGTCTACCATTGGCGCCCTGTGCTTTTCACAGATGGGAGCAAGTTCACCCTGAGCACATGTGACAGACGTGAAAGGGTCTGGAGAAACCATGGAGAATGTTATGCTGCCTGTAACATCGTTCAGCATGACCGGTTAGGTGGGGGTCAGTGATGGTCTGGGGAGGCATATCCATGCAGGGACGCACAGACCTCTACAGGCTAGACAATGACACCCTGACTGCCATTAGGTATCGGGATGAAATCCTTGGACCCATTGTCAGACCCTACGCTGGTGCAGTGGGTCCTGGGTTCCTTTTGGTGCACGACAATGCCCAGCCTCATGTAGCAAGAGTATGCAGCCAGTTCCTGGAGAATTAAGGAATTGATACCATTGAATGGCCCCCTCGCCTGACCTAAATTCAATAGCACACCTCTGGGATATTATGTTTCGGTACATCCGATGCCACAAGGTTGCACCTCAGTCTGTTCAGGAGCTCAGTGATGCCCTGGTCCAGATCTGGGAGGAAATACCCCAGGACACTATCCGTTGTCTCATTAGGAGCATGCCCCCATGTCAGGCATGCATACAAGCTCGTGGGGGCCATACAAACTACTGAGTACCGTTTTGAGTTGCTGCAATGAGATTTCAGCAAAATTGACTAGCCTGCTGCATCATTTTTTCACTTTCATTTTCAGGATGTCTTTGAATTCAACCCTCTGTAGGTTGATAATTTTAATTTCCATCAAACGATGTGGCATCATTTCATTCCTAACACATTACCCAGTCCATATCAGTATAGATATCCGGCATGATTTTTTTCCCCATTGAGATCTGATGTGTTTTCAAAGTGTTCCTTTACTTTTTTGAGCAATGTATATACACCATATTACCCTTATTATATTACTGGTGCGCAGTCATGTTGGAACTGTTCCCACAAAGTTGGGAGCATGAAATTGTCCAAAATGTATTGGTATGCTGACGCCTTAAGAATTCCCTTCACTGGAACTAAGGGGCCATGCCCAACCCCTGAAACACAACCCCACACCATAATCCCCCCTCCACCAAATAATTTGGACCAGTGCACAAAGCAAGGTCCATAAAGACATGGGTGAGAGAGTCTGGGGCGGAGGAACTTGACTGGCCTGCACAGAGTCCTGAACTCAACCTGATAGAACACCTTTTGGGTGAATTAGAGTGGAGACTGCGAGCCAGGTCTTCTTGTCCAACATCAGTGTCTGACCTCACAAATGCTCTTCTAGAAGAATGGTCAAACATCCCCATAGACACACTCCTAAACCTTGTGAACAGCCTTCCCAGAAGAGTTGACTTTTTTTTTAGCTACAAAGGGTGGACCAACTCAATATTGAACCTTACGAACTAAAACTGGGATGCCATTAAAGTTCATGTGCGTGTAAAGGCAGGTGTCCCAATACTTTTGACATCATAGTGTGTATATATATATATATATATATATATATACCACAATAACAGTTCAGCGGTCAGTATTATGCTGTCCTATTTTTTATTTTTTTTTGCTTGCCTGATCACTGGGGCCCAACTGTTATGGTGGAGAGCTCAAGGTAGTGTCCATTTAAGAATTGATGCAGGCACTGTCACTGTGTTTCCTGCAGTCAACCCTGTCTTTCATCCAGGTGTACTGCAGGGTTGCTCAGCTGCCTCTCACCACTCTCTGTCAGAGGGGATCTCCTTCTAATCACTGGCAAAGTATGTCCTCAGCATCCAGCTCCTCAATTGGGCATCAGACTCAACCAGCATCCAGGGTGTCTTCCAGTGTTCCAGAATGGCTGCCACTGTGTCTCTTTCACACAGGTGTAACCGTCCCCTTGCAACCTCAGTTTCTCTGCAAGTCATCCTTCCCCTCACTCCTCCACGTTGCCAATGGGATCTGAAGTATTTCCTTCTTAGAATCTAAAGCCATTTTAGCCATTTCAGAAACTACACCTCCCGCAATCTCCACACTTCTCTTCAGAGTCTCTAGCATTCTGCCCATTTAGAGCTATTTGTGTGTATAGTGGTGTGTTTTTT
Source organism: Aquarana catesbeiana (assembly GCF_042186555.1). NCBI lineage: Eukaryota > Metazoa > Chordata > Amphibia > Anura > Ranidae > Aquarana > Aquarana catesbeiana. The sequence continues at coordinate 243,325,125 of NC_133327.1, forward strand.
GTAGTATTGGGCAGGTGCATTGTCATCCATCAATGTGCGTTTTCTTGGGGCATTGACATGTATTTTGAGGCTTGTTTTGCAATGCATTTATGCATTTTTTAATTCAGGATTTTGAGTGGATTGGGTAAATAGGCACTGAACAAGACCAATGCATCAAAAAATAGGTTATATGCATTCAGAAAAAAGAACATGTTATATTTTTCAAAGCGCACTGCGCTACAGCGTTTGGATGGGAACTGACACAGTTTTTATATTGGGAATTTGGACACATGAGTTGCAGCCTGTCATACGTGTGTAAAAACATGACAGCGCAAATGGGCCCTAAGGGGCCGATTTATAAAACTCTTTCAACATTATGTAAAACCTTGGATTGCAAGCATAATTTGTTCCAGAAACATGCTTGTAATCCAAAGCACTTGTATATCAAAGCAAATTTCCCCATAAGAAATCATGGAAACTCAAATGATTCCTTCCACAACTATTTATTCATAGGTCCTTTATAGTCCATATAAAAAGATTATAGCAATGTGACCAGGTTGTGTAACCATAAAATGTCCATCCACAAATGGAAGCCTCCACAAGGGGATTAGAAGCAAAAGTAGAGTAGAGAGGCATCTCTAAGTGTAGCAATATGTTTCTAAATGTTGTACCTTCATTAAATGTAACCATATTGCTACACTTAGAGGCGCCTCTCTTCTTTTTTTATACTCAGTTGTGACATGACGCTACTTGTATATCAAGACATCACTTGTATATCAAGTCAAATTTTATTTAAAAATTTTGCTTGTCTTGCAAAACGCTCTCAAACCAAGTTACTCTCAAACCAAGGTTTTACTGTATTTGTATTTCAAATCAAGCAATGCACCATTTATTAATGAATGAGAAAAAATAAGTGTTGGCATAATGCAGAGAACTGTCCAAAGGACAGTAGAGGTCCCTCAAATGTACACTGCATTTCATGAATGACTAATAAATGCAAACAAGACATGGTGTTCAGCTGATGGCAGTATCTGCTGTAGCAGTTTTTGCAACATCAGCTCCACACATGCTTGCCTCCCAGACTTTCCCAGAGCCTCTCTCATCCTCTGCAACTCTTTACCCTACTTTGTTTAGCTATCTCCTTCTTTGTCTGCCTTTTAGATGATCCTTGCAATCTCATTTATTTAGGGAAGTCTATGCTTCCTCCACCCTAAACCTATATCTCTGCTTTTTCCATCAGTTCATACATGACAGTTGTTAACTTTTGTATCCCTTGACCATCCCTTTTAGATTGTAAGCTCCTATGAGCAGGGCTACCCTAATACTCTTGTCTTGGATTGTATTGTAACTGTACTATCTGCCTTTATTTTGTAAAGCGCCGCACAAAATGTCAGCTCTGTATAAATCCTGTATTATATTGATAAAATGACGGGTCTCTGTGTGGGAGAGGCAGAATCCAGGCAGAAGCAGATACAGTGTTTTCTTACATAAATATACCAGCGGTGACAAATAAAGCGCGTTGTGGGTGTGGCTTAGAAATTGAGCCCTAACATTGCCGTAAAATACCTAAACTGGTCTTATACCCGTAGAACTTAGTTTAAAAAATTGTCCTTTTCAGAATGTTCATTTGATTATGTAAGAGTTAAAAGGGGCGATTCAACATTCGGTTTCATCCGGACTGAAAAAATCAAGGGGCAATGATGGAAATGTTTTGTCAAATCTAATGACAATGAACAGATTTCTAATAGTTGAATTCGCACTCAGATGAGAAAAATCATAACTAGTCTTTTGTGCATGCATTTGTTAAAGTTAACTAGAAAGGTTGTTTTTCAAAAATCGAGAATTGACATGGTACTTGAAAGAAAAAGGTGTTCAAAATTAGTCAAGTTGGGAGGCGCTTGCACGGCAACTCCTGACATGGCCGCTTTACTCGGGAGCGCTGTCCTGCTCCAGCCATCCACAGCTGCCAGCACCCAAACTGCCCAATACGATCGTCTGCCACAAGGGGGGGAGACATTGCTAATCCTCCCCATATCAATGGGAATGATCCGCAGGGAACTCCGGAGCCAAATTTCCACGCGTGAGCTCCCGGCCTGAGGCCTTCAAGATGGCAACCACTTCACAGCCACAGACGCCGCCTACTCTCCTCACACTTCAGCTGGCTTCCCCAGTGCTACCACAAGCCTCGGGCTCTTATGTGAGTACCCCCTGTGTGGGACCTACCTCGGCTGCTTCAACAGAACCCCTCATGGGGCATACGCTAGCGGAACTGGGACTTTCTTCTATGGAAGCAGGCCCACCCCAGACACAGCACACACCACAGCCTGCAGGCCTGTGCCTGCAATACACTGGAGCTACTGCTGCCATGTTCACTAAATTTGCAGATCTGCTTGATCGTGGGCTAGCCTCTATAGTCACTCAAATTACAAGTGTCATCAAAGCTGATCTCCAGAATTTTGGATCTCGCGTGGAAGCCATAGAGCTTAAACTGGACTCCACTATTGCGAAAACCAACCAAAACACTGATCGAATCCAAGACCTTCAAAATTAACTTGAGACGGCGTTACCTTAGATTGTAAGCTTATTGAGGGTAGGGACCGATGTGAATGTACAAAGTATATGTAAAGCGCTGCGTAAATTGACGGCGCTATATAAGCACCTTTAATAATAATAACCTAAAATAGATGACCTTAAAAACAGAAACAGGAGATATAATTTCAGGATCCGGGGGCTCCCGGAATCATTTAAAGATGTCTCGGATGCAGTATGATCCTTCATTAAGGACCTCATCCCAGATGTTCTACAGCACAGATTGGAGCTTGACCGCGCTCACAGGGCCCTTGGACACCCCCCCCCCCCCCGAGCCTAGGGATATTGTGGTTAAACCACATTTCTTTGCTATTAAGGAAGAAGTAATGCATAGATCCTGCTCTACTCCTAAATTGTCATTTCAAGGACACAAGACCCAAGTATTTGCTGACATTTCACCTTCTATGATCTAGAGACGTAGGTCTCTCAAGCCCCTGCTTACAGTTCTGGCGCAAAAGGACATTAAGTACTGGTGGCTTTTCCCTGGTGGCACACACCTTTGCTTCGTTTGCTGAAGGCAAATGACTACTGCTAAAGCTTGGAATTCTACGTCAAGATCCGTCTTCTCCTCCTTCCTGCTCAACTACTGGGTCCTCAAAGCTACAGCTTCCCTCAAGCCCTCTGACCCCAGTCTGGGAAAAGTCCAAGTCCAAGAAATCCATGGACACTCTCCCTCCCTGAGATGTTCTTCCTAAGGACTTCCTTTATACTCATTCTTTTATTCCTAGAGGGTCACCCTCCTTGAATGACTTTTCCGTTGAACTATTTACCGACTTAATTTTTTCCTTCTCTTCCAAGGCCTAGTTAGGTCTATGGCTCCATTTACCCAAGCGGGTCACTTCAGACTATTAAGTAAAGTATCTTTGCAGAGCACACAGGGGAATGCACTGATTTCCACACAGGAGGGCTTTCCTCCTTTTTATTTCTTTTATAATAGTGTGGTTTTTTTTTTGGAGTATTTATTGCCAGGTTATAAAGACCTCCTGATCCCCTCCTCTTCATGCACATCCCCTTGGGTGCTCTCTTTCTAATTCATGTTGGTTCTACTGTGTCCCCTAGTATGTTCACGGGGGAAAGGTTAATTTCCCTCTCATTTTACAGGTAGCTTGTTCTAGCTTATATTTGAGTTTGGTCCCCAGGTCCCGAGAAAGGTCCCAGGACCAGGTTGATTTATTGCCTATTCCCCCCCATCCCTATTTTCCTATCTTCCTTGCATTCCCTACTTCTTCCAAATTACCTTTCCCCCCGAATCCCTTCCCAGCCCTTGCCCTTCCCCGCACCTAATTCTTTTAGGGTATAATCATTCCTAAGTGTTATTTCCAATCATACACTGCACTCATTGTTTTCTTAGGGTGGTTCTACCTCAATGTTGGCCTTTTAAATTAAAAAGAGAGTCTTGCGGCCGGAGCGGTGCTCATGCCCCTCCTCCTGTCTCGGAGTCACAAATGTTGTTCCTCTCCCGGACAGGATTGTCCCCTCCTATGTAGTGGGGACAACATAAATGATGTTTGAAGGGTGTAAGGACAGTGATTCCACTCATTTTCAAGGGCCATTGCTCTCCTTCTTCTATTCTAATCTACTTCTTTTACTTTTTTATTCTTTCACTTCACCTACCTTTATCTCTTTCCTAGTGACCAGTTTGGAGTTCCTAGCTGGACAAGTAGCTGCAGGAGAAGACGAGCTCCCCGATTTTGGACCCTCAGATATATTTCTTTGATGGACTCTGGTGAGTGTTCTATTAATGTTGGCTTTTCCCCTAATGCTCCATGGCTTATAGTGACCCTTCTAGGGCCCCTTTATGGGTGATCTCCCACAATGTACAAGGCCTAAATTCACCAACAAAACAAAGGAAAGCTCTGCAACAATATCACTTGCAAATTATAGATGTGGTCCTTCTCCAGGAGACACATTTACCCAAACTATACTGCCCCTCTTTCCTCCACGCTAAATTTCCTTGTTTCTATTTGGCCAACCCAGAAGACAAAACCAAGGGGGTGGCAATTATGTTCTCCTGAAAATTTAAGTTTTCCCTATCACTAGAGCATAAAGATTCGGAGGGAAGGCATATTCTGATTAAGGGGATGCTAGAGGACCAAATTTACTCCTTCGTATCCTACTATGCCCCAAACAAAGGACAGGTTTTGTTTTTTCACTCTATGCTTCAAACTCTGTCCCCCTTGTTGGAGGGCACAGTAATTTTTGAAGGAGACTCTAATGTATCGTTCGAACAAGGCCTTGACAAATCCCGTCCTTTAGGAGACAGACGCGCCCCTCTAAACTTAGCCTTTGCATTGCTAAAATGATATTCATGCACGGGCTGGTAGATGTTTGGAGAGAAATCAATCCGACGATGCGCAATTATACTCATTACTTTAGCCTCCATAATTCCTTTGCTAGAATAGATCATATCTTTATCCATATCTTTGTCCCATCCAGGCTGGCAATGCTTTATCCCACAGCATTTCCCCTATGTTTAAGAGGGTGTGAACTCTTTGAGGACATGATCCATGTCTGGTGGGATTGCCTAGAATCAGAGGAAGGTCACCGGCCTTACGGTAGTTAAGTCATATTGCCCTTCTCAACTTCCCTATGGCCCCTGCTTCTAAAAGCATGCGACGCCTTATTTTTTTAGTCTCACTGGAGCCAAACTGACCATTGCTGGGGCCTGGAAGCAGCCACCTGTTTCGGTCCAGATGGCAAAAAGGAAAATCTCCTGAGCTATGGCAGTGAACGTGCTTTTGGAATTCACTCAGAAATTTGAGGCCACATGGGAACCCTGGGCAAATTATTTGTGTGTTTCTTTAGTCCCATAAGGTTGGGGTTCTCTGAACTGGTCACTAATCTCTCTTCCCACTTCTCTCCTCTGGATCCACCCAAATGACTGGACCAGCACCTGGCTCAGGCTCTCAGCGAGCTGCTGAGAGCCTGTGCCAGCCACTCCTGCCCCCTCCACAGCCCAGAGCTCCAGCACAGGGGGGCAGAGCAGAGAACTGCTGACTGACAGTCACTAGCTCTCTGCTCATGGATCTCTGAGAACTGAGTGATCAACAGTGTTTGATCGCTCGGTTCTCAGTGTTAAAGCTAGCTGTTTCATGGTAACAACGCTGCTCCTCTATAGATCAAGTACAGAGAGAGAATGTGGTTATTCTAGAACAATGAGCTGGATTGCCAGGTTGAAAATAAAGAAAAAACAATTCTGGAATAAGAAAACTCAGCACATCTAATAACTGCAATAGATTAAATTTTTTGTTCTTGGTTTTTGATATTCTTTAACATTTTGCTTTACATGATAACACTACTATGGTCAGGGTTTCTGTATTTCTACAGAAAAAAAAGTGTTACTGTCACTTGGAGGTAATAATTTAAAAACTGTAGAGTAAAATTTTACAACAGACATAAAGGTTTATTTTTCATGCAAAGTAAAGTAAATACTGATTTTTTTTTTTCATGTACAGTGATTTGTAAGCAGGCACTCTAGAAGTGTTAATCACAGTAACAGAACAATTCTGGGGCTTTTTTTTTTTTTTCTTGAATCAGATCAGCCACAAAAACCTTCTGATAGCAGCTTTAGAGTTTTATTTCAATTAACTAAGCTGCAAATGTAATCACCTCTTCATTTGTAAAGTAGGTCAGTTCGTCTTTAAATGAATTGATGGCAATTTGTGCTGCCACTTATTTAACCACTCCAGCACCGGAAGAAGTTACCCCCCTTCCTGACCGGGCCATTTTTTTTAACTGACAATTTGCGCGGTCCTGCAACAGTGTACTCAAACAAAATTGATGTTCTTTTTTTCCCACAAATAGAGCTTACTTTTGGTGGTATTTGATCACCTCTGCGGTGTTTATTTTTTGCGCTATAAACAAAAAAAGAGCAACATTTTTGAAAAAAAAAACCACAATATTTTTTACTTTTTGCTATAATAAATATCCCAATTTAAAAAAATAATAATGTTTTCCTCAGTTTAGGCTGATATGTAATCTTCTACATATTTTTAGTAAAAAAAAGCGCCTACAAAATAGGTTATTGATTTATGGCATTTTTTAATTTTTTATTAGTAATAGCAGCAATCTGCGATTTTTATCGGGACCGCAACATTGCAACGGACAGATCGGACACTTTTGACACTTTTTTGAAACCACTGAAATTTATACAGCGATCAGTGCTATAAATAGCCACTGATTACTGTATAAATTTCACTGCCAGGGAAGGGGTTAACAGTAGGGGGCGATCAAGGGGTTAAGTGTGTTCACTCACTGTGTGTTCTAACTGTGGGGGGATGGGACTGACTGGGGGAGGAGGCCGATCGGTGTTCCTATATATTAGGAACACACGATCTGTCTCCTGTCCCCTGACAGGACGTAGATGTGTGTGTTTACACACACACATCCACATTCCTGCTCTGTCACGAGTGATCAAGGGTGCCCAGCGGACATTGCGGCTGCCGGGCACGCGCAACGGCTCCTCAGTGACGCGGCGGGCACGCGCTCCCCTTATACCCCTTAAAGCGGCCGGCAAACTACAGCGGGCGGTCGGCATATGGTTAAACTACACAGATCTGATTACTGAATAATATTGTAAGGAATAGATATATAAGAACCTTTTCTATTTATCCACCCCTAATCTTGTGCCAGTCTTGTACCAAGGCATGAAACCAGCCAGCTCTGAGGATAAGTTTGTGGAGGGTTAGTAAACAGCTAATAAAATGTGATCTCATCTTCATCTAAGTCAAAACAGCAAAGACAGGATATTTCACAGACAGCATGCAACATATTACATTTTCATGTTTTTGAATAACTGACTTCACTAATCAAGTCATTGGAAAATAGCACTTATATTTGGTAACTAGTGGAACCTCAGTTATCATGGTAGTAACCTCAACAAAATTATTTTTATAGCAAACAATCAGACCTGTGTAATAATTAAAGTGGTTCCAAAGGCAGAAGGTTTTTGACCTTAATGAACTCAATGCATTCCATTCACAGGAGCAGGGCTCGGCTGTGAGCCTGCTTGAGTGCCCCCATAGCAAGAGGCTTGCTATTAGGGGCACTCTGCAGAGGAGAGGAGCCAGGACCACCGACGGGGCACCCAAAAAGAAAAGAATCGGGGCTCTGTGCAAAACCATTGCACAAAACAGGTAAATATAATTTTTTTTTTTTTTTTTTTTTTTTTTTTTTTAATGAAAACCTTTAGAATCACTTTTAAGAGGTATTTTGCCCCATTTCTGCATATCAAATTATGTCACATTATGTGGATTTTTGGAATGTCTTGCCGAAATAGCCTGCATTAGATAGCCCAGTCAAAATTAGATTGAGGACAGGATTCTGATTTGGCCATTCTAAAATACATTTTTTTTATTTTTATTTGAACAGCTTTGTTGTTAATTTAATCTTTTGTGTGGGGTAATTGTCATGGTCACGTGACCAATCTTATTTTGTGTTTTCAATTAGAGACCGACAATGATATTCTGCTGTAGAATTTCCAGACAATGGGGGTTATTTATGAAAGGCAAATCCACTTTGCACTACAAGTGCACTGCAAGTGCACTTGGAAGTGCAGTCACTGTAGATCTGAGGGGGGACATGCAAGGGAATTCAAAAATAGCATTTTAGCTTGCACATGATTGGATGATAAAATCAGCAGAGCTTCCCTCATTTCAGATCTACCCCTCAGATTTACAGCAACTGCACTTGCAAGTGCACTTGCAGTGCACTTGTAGTGCAAAGTGGATTTGCCTTTCGTAAATAACCCCCAATGTTTTTTAGTTTCAATAATTTTTATTGGATGTTTTAGAAAAGTGACAATTATCAAACAAGAATTACGTTTCACATTGGCCTATAGCTGAACTGCAGGACAAGAAATCTTACATTGATGGTAAACAGTAGGCACATATGACTTCAGAACCATTTAACAAAACCACAGAAGAATAGGTGACAAACATCCTTCCTACTGAAGATGAGTAATAAGAGGCAAAATAAAAAGGCACTTAATGTAAGAAAGCCAAGCCCCCAAAAAGATTGGGATGCATGAAAGGGATAAATGTAGCTTCAAGAAGTACACTGACCCATGAAAGGAATGTTGAAAAGACACATGTAGTATATAGGGAGACCTGTGAAACATAACATAGACTTAAAGTCCAGGCAAAAAATCAAAAAGAGTTATGCCCTGTACACACGGTCGAACATTGATCGAACATTCCGACAACAAAATCCATGGATTTTTTCCGACCGATGTGGTCTCAAACTTGTTTTGCATACACACGGTCACACAAAGTTGTCGGAAAATCCGATCGTTCTGAACGCGGTGACGTAAAACACCTACGTCGGGGCTATAAACGGGGCAGTAGCCAATAGCTTTCGTTTCTTAATTTATTCTGAGCATGCGTGGCACTTTGTGCGTCGGATTTGTGTACACACGATCGGAATCAAAGGATTTTGTTGTAGGAAAATTTTATAGCAAGCTCTCAAACTTTGTGTGTTGGAAATTCCTATGGAAAATGTGTGATGGAGCCTACACACAGTCGGAATTTCTGACAACAAGATCCTATCACACATTTTCCATCAGAAAATCCTATCGTGTGTACAGGGCATAATGAGAAGGAAAAAAAAAAGAGATGAGTAGAGGGGAAGTAATCAAGGGGTGGCCAGATACAGATTTTATTAACCACTTCAACCACGGAAGATTTTACCCCCTTCCTGACCAGAACACATTTTACAATTTGGCACTTCGTCAATTGAACTGAAAATTGCGCAGCCATGCAATGCTGTAATGCTAAATTTGACTGACACTTGCGCAGTCATGCAATGCTCCAAACTAAATTTGCATCTCTTTTTTTCCCACAAATAGATCTTTCTTTTGGCGGTATTTGATCACCTCTACTTTATGCTATAATAAATATCCTCCAATTTAAAAAAAAAAAAAAAAAAAATTTCTTCATCAGTTTAGGCCAATATATATTCTTCTACATATTTTTGGTAAAAAAAATCGCAATAAGCGTGTATTGATTGGTTTGCGCAAAAGTTAAAGTGTCTACAAACTATGGGAAAGATTCATGGTATTTTTATTATTTTTTTTTTTTTTTACTAGTAATGGCAGTGATCTGTGATTTTTAGCGGTACTGCGACATTGTGACGGAGAGATCGGACACTTTTGACACATTTCTGGGACCATTGACATTTATACAGCGATTAGTGCTATAAATATGCACTGATTACTGTGTAGGGAAGGGGGCGATCAAGGGGTTAAATGTGTGTTCTAACTGTATGGGGATAGGACTGACTGGGGAGGAGACATATCGTTGTGCCTAATTGGTAGGAACAAACAATATGTCTCCTCTCCCCTTACAGAACAGGGATTTGTTTGTTTACACACACAAATCCCCGTGCTGGCTGTCGTGCACTTGATCGTGTTAAATTAGTTCCTCAATGATGACACATCATCCAAACCTATCAAGTTAGCGAAGCAGCCGCTTGCCAGTTGCCTTTGGGCTACCTACCATGACAATATTTGTTCAATGTCTTTCTTATAGACACAATTGTCCTGCAGATCCTTAGCCAATCACACGAAAGTCATCTGTTTCAGGATTTTTGGTTGTACCCTTTAACTGTCTGTAACACACCTTCTAGGAAAAGTATCAAATATACTATTTGTAATTGCCTTCTTTAGAAGTTATTTTGTAATCCTCTCTAGTCTTATAAGCTTCAACTTTTTTCTAACACTCTATTCATTTTTTGTCATTGAGTGATATTATTCTTTAACAGAATTCAGAAAAGCAAATGACCAAAATGTCATTTTTCATACAGCAAGGCTTCAATACATTTTATGGGGGGCAAACTGAGGACCATTTCTAAAACATGCTCTCAGTTTTCCAAAGATAGTGGATGGTAAGGTGTTTCCTGAAGGTTTGATTTAAAAAAAAAATATTATAAAAGTACAAAAGCAGAATTTTATTTGTATTGCCTGGAACCAAAAAAAAAAAAAAATGCAGCTTTTTCTATGGTTATAAGGGTATTCAGTGTGAGATCATAGGTTCCCTTGGGTGTCAAGGGTGATATTAGACGTAAAATTGACATTTTACACAGTTTTCTACATTTAAACATTTATTCCTGTCCACAAGGCTCTGTTTTCACATTTCATCTTTTATTTGCCCTTGGTGTGTTCGTTTTATCATTTCGGTTCTCAAGCCAACCCATCACCTTTTCAGATCAGATCACCTATAATAAATAGTTTGTTCCAAACGCTTATGCCCTGTACACACGATAGGATTTTCCGATGGAAAATGTGTGATAGGACCTTGTTGTCGGAAATTCCGACCGTGTATAGGCTCCATCACACATTTTCCATCGGAATTTCCGACACACAAAGTTTGAAAGCAGGCTATAAAATTTTCCGACAACAAAATCCGTTGTCGGAAATTCCGATCGTGTGTACACAAATCCGACGTACAAAGTGCCACGCATGTTCAGAATAAATTAAGAGAGGAAAGCTATTGGCTACTGCCCCGTTTATAGTCCCGACGTACGTGTTTTACGTCACCGCGTTCAGAACGAACGATTTTCCGACAACTTTCTGTGACCGTGTGTATGCAAGACAAGTTTGAGCCAACCGTTGGAAAAAATCCATGGATTTTGTTGTCGGAATGTCCGATCAATGTCCGACCGTGTGTACAGGGCATAACAGTGTTGGAGGACATGAACTCTTTGGCATTTTAGAGGCTAATCATAAAGGAAAATTGGTCCTGAGAGAGGCATGGAGGCTGTCTTTGCTGGCTTCTCATTCTTCCAATGTTAGTTGCCTGATTGTAATACTGTTCCTCTTGTTTCAATACTTTGTATCACTACCCCAGGACATATATACTCCATGTATATGGAGGAGCTGGACGGAAAGGGTGGGGCATAGTCAGGCACTCTTGATAAGAACCTGTCTCGACTCCCTCAGTTCTGTTAACCCACGCTGCATCAGGAAATTGGGGAGGGATCAGTGGAGAAGGATTTCAGCTAAGATAGGAGCAGCACAAGGGACACATCCTACTGGGTAAAGTAATGTTCCTTGTGCCATTTGTTTTTTTAGTCTGTGACTAAACTTAGGTTTTCAGGCTGTCATCCTGTTCCTGGCATCATTACCTTTTGAGTCACTGACCTAGAACATATATGCAGGACATGTGTTTAGGAACATGCCTATGACTGCATCTTGCTTCTTTATGTAAACAACACCCTTAGCCATTGCACACACTTTTAGTGCATTTGTTTTCTGCAACTCAAAAAAGTGAAAGCATACATAGTATACCTAAAACAATATTTTTAAAAGCTGCAGTTGCTCAAACATACTTGCTTTGTACCATGTTGATGAGTAATCTGGTACTGTTAAAATATGATTTAAAACTGGCACTAATTATACTATGTTCTATAATATATTTTTGTATGAAGAATGCCAAGGGACACATCAGCTGCCATCTGGGAACGTTGGGTTCAACCAACATCTTCAAAAAATAACTGGCACAGAAAAATAGTAGTGACAGGAACTACCAACAACTACATTGTTATTCCCATATGCTTTTCCATCAGGCTAGCTGCAGGACTGAAAATTGCCTGCAATTCATAGCAAATTTGTGCAATTAGTTTTCCCACCCTGCTCCACGCTAACTGCTGTTGTGAGCACTAAGTATTTACATGTTGACATTGATTATCTTGAGATCATGGACAGTCAGTGGTGTGATTAATGCATTTGTCTATGGGTCACAATATTAGCCAGAAAAAAGCTGGCTAAAGAGATTACATATGCTGTGCCTTGCCTGATTTAAATCTTGTGAGTATTTACCCGAGGATTGTTAAGCCTGATTAAAGCAAATCTGCCACTATACCTATTCAAGGCAACATGACAAGTTCTCTTGTTAGCCTACCATATATACCTACTTTCCTCATGCTCCTTTGCAGCCTAAGGCCCCTTTCACACAGGCTTTCCGATCAGTTTGGCCTGTCAGTTTTTCAGGCGGACCTGATCGGATACTCCATTCACCCCTATGGGGCAGCAGATGTCAGTGGTGACATGTCCGCTGACACTTGCTGCTATCTGATCCTGTCCGCCAAATCCAGACGGATGGTGACCCTATTTTCCATCTGTGACAGACCTAGCCGGGAAAGAGGCTTTTGGAGAGGACTGAATGCAAGCCTCTTGCCGACCAATTATGGGCCCTGGATTTTAAGGGAACAATACTCTTTGCGAGGTGAATGAGAAATCCAGTTTGATCTGTACTAATCGGACTCAATCTTGTATATATGTATATATTGTATATTGTCTCATTTTGTTGTGGACGCTTTGCTGTGATCGGTTAGTGTGTCGCTGTATTACAATGTTCTATTGTGTCTGTCTGCTCTGGATATTATGGGATGTTTCTCTCTATGGAGGGAGAGGGGATTCCTCCAGCAGCCCCCTGCTAAGACTGTTTACTGAGGAGAAGATTGAACACACCTGACCTGTGTGTCTATTGTCATTGGACAGTCTAACCCACCCTGTTTTCCAAGGGTGGGGGGAAGGAGTCTCTGAGTTATTTTATCTGTTGTGTCCATGTGTGATAATAAATACGTTTGTTGTTTGCCACTCCAAGACTGGTGTTGTCTGGTGACTGGGTGGGCTAAAGGGTCTTGGATAGTGCTGGTTCTGGACAGAGGAAGCATTTACGGCAGACAGAGACCTGTTTGAGGACAGGGGTTCGTCACACCATCCATCTATCGGATCGGATGAAAATGGACAGGCGGTCCTTTTTCATCCGATCTCCACCTAGAGGAGAGCGGGACTCTGACAGGTCTGTCTTCGCACAGCGAGCAGAGACGGACCTGTCATCTGCCTGCTCAGCGGGGATCAGCGGAGCAATCCCCCGCTGAGCAAACAAAGTCCGCCAAACGGACAAGCCTGTGTGAAAGGGGCCTTATTTAGCTGTCAAAACCCCCAATAGAAAGCCATGCGTAAGCTCTGTGAGTTAAAGTAACATTAACTCTGGTTTAAAAAAATATTTTCTATTCAGATATGTATTCTTTTTTTTGACGCAAAGAAGTTCTTTACTGAAAAGTTTAACAAACATACATCAGAAATTCGTTCCAGAAAAGTTTCAGCCAATAAACATATATAAAATTAGCATATCCCAACATTGTCGCCAAAGCATTAAGTGCAACAGCCAGGGTGCCCAAACTGTTTGATATTTGTGCGAGCACCCTCTATGTTGGAATATGTACTTTTCCAGGCGTAATGGTCTCTAACACATCTGGTACATATGGGATCCTCTCTCACTCCCATTTTAAAAAGCCTCACTGGCGTAAAATGAGCCCTAAGAAGGATATACAACTGTTATAATCTCTGTGTAACATTGAGCGAGCACATCTTGTAGGGCTTCCTCCCATTGTTCCCCTTCAAATGCCCCCACATCTCGTTCCCAGCTAGCCTCCACTCGTGAAGTTCTTCAAGAAGATAATTAAAAGCATATAATAGCATTGTGATATGAAACTCTTATAAGTTTCTACCTCAGCCATATAGTTAAAAATTGGTGTTGGGGATTGTACCCAGATATCCTCCCCAGTTTGCGCTTTAACAGCATGTCATAATTTTAAATAATAGAAGTACAGATTTTGTGGGAGCTGAAATTCAGATTGCAAAGTAGAAAAAGAGCATAATTGGCCATTTTAAAAAATGTGTGACAACCGCATACTATCATACACATGCCATTTAGCTCCATATTGCAATAACTACAGCTCGTCATAATGTGCGTTACCCTATATTGGACTATATTTAGTAAAGCCTGCCACCTCCTGCATTTGTCTTGTTTTGTTCCAGACCTTCTGCATGAGGGTATATGTGGGGAAAAGTTTATTAGACTTGCTATACATTAAACCTTCCAATCCCATAGCAACATCCTTCGCCCCTGTCACATGATGCAATATATGATTAGTGGCATTGAGACCCTCGTTGTCCCGGAGCATGGCTCTGGAGATGTGTTGAAATTGGGCTGCTAGGTAGTACAGACATGGATTAGGCAATGCTAGGCCACCACTCTCTTTCGCTTTTTGGAGCTGTTATAGCTTGATTCTTGGGGGTTTAGTATGCCATATTAATGAGCGGAAGAAGGAGATAATAACTGTAAACATCTTAAGGGGGATAACCATGGGTAAATTGTGTAGAACATACAGAAGCTGGGGCATAATGATCATTTTTTAAAAGAATAGTCCTCCCTACCACCGAGAGCCTAAGTCTAGTCCATATTTTAACTTTGTCTCTCAGACAGATGAGCAAAGCTGACAATTTCAAGTAAACATAGTCTAGGGGTCGTGGCGTCAAATATGTATTCTTAAAGAGTAACTCCACTTTTTTTGAGAAAAAAACTATTTCCTCTGGGTGATCTATGTACATTGCAAGTAAAGAAAAAGGAGGTTGGGACTTTAAATGAGGTGGGCAAATGAGGCCGGAGGGACAACCACAGTTACGTAAAACATTTATTGATACATAATAACAAATTGGACGCAATTGAGTTACAGTAAAGATAATGATATCCAATCATATAACAATCCCATCCTACCTGTTATATGAGAAACATAGGGAGCAGCCCCCAAATAGTACAGGGTAAAACAACTGAAAAAAATTAATTCATAGCAATAGCATAAGGTCGCAAGATAAACATTAAAAGCTTATGGATATATGGACCTAGTAAAAGTCTATGATTATATGGTGCTTGTCGTAGGCCCGACGCATTTCGTGTATCAAACACTCTTCAGGGGCAATATAGCACCAGAGTCTAAAAGGGGAAAAAAAGGGGACGGTGTGATAAAAGACTGGATAAGGTGCAAAAAATGCACTGTAAACACGATAAGAAAAAATGAACATATAAAGGAAACAGGCAACCACTAAACCCCCATGGGTACTCACATGTTGACGGATTGTGAACTCCAAGAGGTCCGCAAAATGTAGGCCACCTGAGTTATTTGGTGGCCTACATTTTGCCAATGTGCTATTATGGGGGCAGATATGTTTGTTCTCCATGGTCCCACTGTAAGTAGGAGTATAGTATAGCCATCCTCTCTTTCTCACTCATGAGATGGACTAAAGATTATGGACTATGGGATGTGTATGAAATATATAATTTTTGTTTAAAACAAACTAAAGTGAATGGGAAAAGGAGAGGATGTTATAAGTAGATCATGGGACCATTAGGGGTGATGGTGTATGAATTGTTTTGGAAAAATAAGGATATTGTTTAGTTTCACTATAAGACATGGTTAAAGTAGTTGTGAACATACTATGTTGTTGACACTTTCTAATACAGTTATTACAACACATGTACCATAACTGCTTTTGCTTAGTTTCAGAAATGATCTTACCCTTTTTACAAGGTTAAAAAGTTCTGTCATGTGGACCATACATCTCTTTCTGATAGTGGGAGGCAGAGTTGCAGGACACTGTGTGCCAGTATTCCCTAGTCTGTTCAGCCTGAAACAAGATGCAGGCTATGCTTGAGGGAGCGTGTTCAAGCGGCAGGCTGTGATTGGGAGGGGGTGTGTGTCAAAGGCAGGCTGTGATTCGTCAGAGTGCATAGTGGCTGAACAACTTGCCTATTGCAGACATGCTGTGTCTCTGAAAAGTGTCCCGTACCTCTGAATGGCCAGCCAAAGGGTGAAAACTGACCACACAAGCAAAGATCTGTTTTTGCGCTTTGTGTGGTTAATTTAGAACAAGGAAGAAAGGTGACTGGCAGGATCAACCAGGTACTTTACATGAAAATTATAGAGACTATGATTTATAGAATACACATATTTGAACATGTAGGCGAGGCAGGGTTGAAGAAAGACCTTTCCTCCATGTTTTCCTACTAACTCGTTGGGCACCAAGTTTGGGTCACATGAGAGGACTATTCCCAGGGTGGGTTCTTCTGGGCTACGCTAGGCACTTGGGATAGTGTTACTGCATTACACATGGGTTACCTTTGCTCTGTGCCATTTCCATCAATGCCCTGGGACAAGGCTGAGGCCTTAAAGCGTGCCTCTACTTTTAGAGATGAATGTACACTGTGTACATTTGCACTGTAACTGCTCTCTAGTTAGTGCTCGGGTCCCCATGACAATGTACACCTTCTGTTTAACTTGCATTAAGGGACATGCTGAGCCTTGTCCATGTTCAGCGTATCACCGCTACCTCACTCCCAGTAATGGTATGGGGTCCTGCCATGCATGTAGAGTGGACTCCATGCATGCATTTGGCTTCCTTAAACTCTTCCATACCTGTTTACAGGCTGGGGACCTCTGCATCATGAGTCCAATCAGGTTGCTATGGGGGACAGACCACTTACAGAGAGAGTGCTGACAACAACTTCCTCCTGCACAAGGCTATCCCACCTGCCCCAGGTACACGCTTTACAACAGGCTGCTTGATAAAGCTCTTTTACTCCTGTTAACACTTGTATCTGCAAATGACATCAACTTTAGTACCAACAGCTTCACACCCCAAAGTAGACCCAAACTGTAAAAAGGTGCCAGTTACTTGTTAGACCAGACAGGAACAAGGTTTCAAAGCTTTACTTAGAAAAGTGCAAAGACATCTCAGAGTCCAACATGTAAGAACAATTTTTATTCTACAACCCTAATCCTAACTCAGGGTATGTGCTACCCTGACATACCTGCAAAAGGTAGAGTCCATGTAGGATCAAGGGATCCAAAAGTGGTATTTTCCAGTGTTGGTTTCTTCAGGGATGAACCTCAGGTCCTGATGACCTTCTGCATCACAGCAGTAGCAAGCAGCATTCTTCCACTCCTACCGGGTGTGGTTCTCTGATCTTTTCCCTCATGGGGGTCTCATACAGACTTCAGGCCTCTATGCTCAGGGGAGCCTCTTAGGGGAACTAGGCCCCTGTGCTCGAGGAAACTTCACTCTGGACCACTGTCCTTCTTTTATATCACTAGACCAGCGGATTGGACCCAAAGATAAAGCATCAAAACCGAAGAACTGGGAAAGGCATCAACCCTTACCCTCCTGTTTCAGGGCAGCACCTAACTGGCATGATTTTAACCCACTTACATTCCTACCCCCTTAGGATGCAAGCCATCTTGGCTGCATCAAAACTTCTCAGTGACATAGGGGACTGTCCACCTGCCGCATACATACCATTTCATATACCGCTGGAGTTGAGCAAGACGGATGATGCAGGTTTTATAATTAACCACTTAAGGACCGACCCTCTTTCTGAGATTTGTTGTTTACAAGTTAAAAACAGTTTTTTTACTAGAAAATTACTTAGAACCCCCAAATATTATACATTTTTTTTCTAACACCCTAGAGAATAAAATGGCGGTCGTTGCAATACTTTCTGTCACACCGTATTTGCGCAGCGATCTTACAAGCGCACTTTTTTGGGAAAAAATACACTTTTTGGGAAAAAATACACTTTTTTAATTAAAAAATAAGACAACAGTAAAGTTAGCCCAATTTTTTTTATATTGTGAAAGATAATGTTACGCAGAGTAAATTGATACCCAACATGTCACGCTTCGAAATTGCGTCTGCTTGTGGAATGGCGACAAACTTTTACCCTTAAAAATCTCCATAGGAGATGTGTTGTAATTGGGCTGCTAGGACTTACATCCAATTTCTCTTCAATGTATTCTGCACGGTTCTCTATGGACCATTGAGCAGATATGGTCTATGGGCTCTTTGATGCCCTCTGATGGTTGCTGCAGTGCGGCTAGTTATCACTGGCTAGTTATTGGCTTTTTCTTTGTTGCAACTGAACCCCGAGATTGGTTATAACTGGAAACAGGCTCCCCTAGTGCATGGTTCCATATGGACCATTGAGCAGATACGGTATACAGGCTCTTTATTGCCCTCCTATGGTTGCTGTTGCTATTTACCACTGGCTATTTACTGGCTTTTTCCTTGTTGGAACTGAAGCCTGAAATTGGATGTAAATGGAAACAGTTGATGGTTATCCACATCTACTGCTAAGACCTTGACGTCTATGCATGAATGAATTTGAACTACTGTTTTTGAGCTTGTGAAAGCCTCTCTACAAGTGAAACCCTTTTGTGTATTAACTGAAACCTTAATGTGTCCTGAAGAAGTTCTATACGAAACGCGTAGACACATCTGGGCTTGTATCATGTATATTTCTATATACATGATTTTTTATTACCTTTTGTCAGTGTCTTTGTACTGTATGCATTTATATTTAATAAAATTGATTATATTGTTATTTTGATTATGCTTTCTCAGGTTTGTTGTGCCTCTAAAGTCCGCCCAGGGTGTCCTTGGTGACCCCTTTTTTTTCTTTTTATGGGCTGCTAGGTAGTACAGACATGGATTAGGCAATGCTACGCCACCTCTCTCTTTTGCTTTTTGGAGCTGTTGTAGCTTGATTCTTGGTGGTTTAGTATGCCCTTTAAGAGCTATGGGCGGAAGTGGTGTTTTGATGTCGCTTCCGGCCTGCATTGTTATGAAGACGGGTGGGGGCCATCTTCTCCTCACTCATCTCCATGCCCAGCAAGGGTGAAGATCCGATCGCCTCCGCCACTGCTGACAGATCTGGTAAGCGGCGGAGGGCCGCTGATAAAAGTGATCTTGCGGCGAATCCGCCACAGAGACCACTTTTATCTGAAACTGAAGAAGAGGATACCGGAGTTTTGACAGCTAGCTGCTGCCATAACAACGACAATCCTCTTCAAACAGCCAACATATAAGGATGGTGGACGGCCCGGAAGTGGTTAACTGATCCTTGCGGCAGATAGGCTTCGGGTGGTTACAAATACTTGTGCCCTGTGCCTTGTATGAGGGCCAATGGAGGTGCCCATGGAAAAGGGGGACATGGGCACTGAGGTTTCGGGGATGGTGGCAGTTCCTCGTCCAAGTCAAAGATGAGTATTTCCAAATAAATTCCTTTTGAACAGTTTCGGAAGTGTGTACACATTCGGATAGCAAATAAGATGCAGAGACAAGTCCCTGTTATGATGCTGTCACCTGATTCAGAACTCTGGTAGATGTGCTCCCAACTGATGATTTCAAATTGTTGGCAATTAAAACATTCTATTTTTCTTACACTGGCATTAGGAGAATAAATGTAGACTTTGTACAAGGAAAGATAACACTTTTTTCAAATGTACAGTATTAGTAGGCTCTGGGGAACATTGCAGTTGTTTTATAACCCAGAGCAGTTAATTTAAAAGTGCATGCAATGGTTCTTTCAAATGAGAAGTAAAGACGACTGTGCCATTGCTAAGGGTCTTAAGGATTCTCTAAGGAAAAGAAAGTGTTACTGAGTTCTTCTGATAAAAACAAATTATTGAATTAATTTATGCAGTGCCAACACATTTTGCAGGGCTTTGCAGAGTACAAAGACTATTCACTTTATATTTCACTAGAAACATGTACATATTTTACATAAAAATATATACATTGATGTAAATTATAAGATGAAACAATCAGCGCCACAAGTAAAAAATATTGTGATGTTTAACCACTACAGCACCG
The DNA here is from genome assembly GCF_042186555.1 of Aquarana catesbeiana. Lineage (NCBI taxonomy): Eukaryota > Metazoa > Chordata > Amphibia > Anura > Ranidae > Aquarana > Aquarana catesbeiana. The sequence goes on from NC_133327.1 coordinate 243,345,184, forward strand.
GACCATTTGGCTGGCCAAAGACCAGAGCACTTTTTGCGATTTCGCACTGTGTCGCTTTAACTGACAACTGCACGGTCACGCGACATGGCTCCCAAACAAAATCGTCGTCCTTTTTTCCCCACAAATAGAGCTTTCTTTTGGTGGTATTTGATCACCTCTACGGTTTTTATTTTTTGCCCTATAAACAAAAATAGAGCGACAATTTTGAAAAAAATGCATCTTTTTTTAACTTTTTGCTATAATAAATATCCCCAAAAAATATCCAAAAAAAACAGTTTTTTTCCTTAGTTTAGGCCGATACGTATTCTTCTACATATTTTTGGTAAAAAAAACCTAGTAATGGCGGCGATCAGCGATTTTTATCATGAATGCGACATTATGGCGGACACGTTGGAAAATTATGACACATTTTTGGGACCATTGGCATTAATACAGCGATCAGTGCGAATAAAAATGCATTGATTACTGTAAAAAGGTCACTGGCAGTGAAGGGGTTAACACTAGGGGGCAGTGAAGGGGTTAATGTGTGTCCTAGGAAGGGTTCTAACTGAAGGGGGATGTGGACAGTGCAGGGAAACTAACAGATCCTCTGTTCATACTCTGTATGAACAGAGGATCTGTCAGTTCTCCCCTCAGAGAACCGGAAACTGAGTGTATACACGCACAGTTCCCGGTTCTCTGTGTGCCCCGAGCGATCGCGGGAGCCCGGCGGTGATCGAGACCACCGGGCACGCGCATCGGCGCAGGAGGCGCGCGTGTGCCTCCTAGTGGCCTTCAATGGTAACGACGTACCATGACAGCGATTCGCGCAGCAGAGCCATATTGCCGCAGTATAACTGTGGCGGCTGGTTGGCATGCGGTTAAATAAGATAATCTAATAATAAACGTGAACAGCTGCTAAACATTCCAAGTGGTACACCACACTAATTTCAAAATAGATAGTAAATAAATAAATGTAGCGCTATGTGTAAAAATATATATAAATATAAAGTGCAAATCTCTAAAATAAATAAATCCTACATATAAATGAATAGTCCATAAAATGAAAAAATTAAGAAATAAAACATGAAAAACTCTTCTTGTGATCAGTGTATCCACACAATTCCACCACAGTGATTGTTCGTCCTCAAAAGGAGTGCACATCACTACCAGTAAAAATGCGCGCTCAGCTCCCAGATGAGTCAAAACTCATATGCAGATCTCCCCACTAGCTCTTTGCTCTCACTTCCTCTTCCCAATCAATGGTGGCTAATCCAGATGGCTCTTTTCTTAATGGTAACTCAGGTCATTAACATCCAAAGAAACAAATCACCTCCCAGCTTGGCTCAAGATTCCATGAGTTCAGGACATGTAAATAATAAGTATAGAGACCATAGGGTTCTCCATATACAAATTTATTCAAAGCCCCCAAACAGACAAGTTGCACTTACAAGATAAAAACTTTTAAAATCACATATAAACATCCAGAATAGCACCGCCTTGTCCACATACACAGTGCCTGGCTGAACGTCACTATCAGCACTTCCCTTCTAGACGCGTATTGGGCCAATCACAGGCCTTCCTCAGTAGATCTACTGTGCATGTGGACACGGCAGTTATTTACATGTCCTGAACTCATGGAATCTTGAGCCAAGCTGGGAGGTGATTTGTTTCTTTGGATGTCAATGAGCTGAGTTAACGTTAAGAAAAGAGTCATCTGACTATTCATTTATATGTAGGATTTATTTATTTTAGAGATTTGCACTTTATATTTATATATATTTTTAAACATAGTGCTACATTTATTTATTTACTATATACATTGATGTGCCTCAAATATATTAGTAAAATATACAGTATCTCACAAAAGTGAGTACACCCCCCACATGTTTGTAAATATTTTATTATATCGTGGTTTATTCGACAACACTAAAGAGATGACACTTTTCAACAATGTAAAGTAGTGAGTGTACAGCTTGTATAACAGCGTAAATTTGCTGTCCCCTCAAAATAACTCGACACACAGCCACTAATGTCTAAACCGCTGGCAACAAAAGTGAGTACACCCCTAAGTGAACATGCCCAAATTGGGGCCGATTAGTCATTTTTCCTCCCCGATGTCATGTGACTCATTAGTCTTACAAGGTCTCCGGTGTGAATGGGGAGCAGGTGTGTTAAATTTGGTGTAATTGCTCTCACTCTCTCATACTGGTCACTGGAAGTTCAACAGGGGACATTATGGCAAAGTACTCTCTGAGGATCTGAAAAAAGAATTGTTGCTCTACACAAAGATGGCCTAGGCTATAAGAAGTTTGCCAAGAGCCTGAAATTGAGCTGCAGCATGGTGGCCAAGACCATACAGTGGTTTAACAGGACAGGTTCCACTCAGAACAGGCCTCACCATGGTCAACCAAACAAGTTGAGTGTGCATGCTCAGCATCATATCCAGAGGTTGTCTTTGGGAAATAGACATATGAGTGCTGCCAGCATTGCTGCAGAGGTTGAAGGGGTGGGGGGTCAGCCTGTCAGTGCTCAGACCATACGCCGCACACTGCATCAAATTGGTCTGCATGGCTGTCATCCCAGAAGGAAGCCTTTTCTAAAGATGATGCACAAGAAAGCCCGCAAACAGTTTGCTGAAGACAAGCAGACTAAGAACATGGGTTACTGGAACCATGTCTTGTGGTCTGATGAGACCAAGATTAACTTATTTGGTTCAGATGGTGTCAAGTGTGTGTGGTGGCAACCAGGTGAGGAGTACAAAGACAAGTGTGTCTTGCCTACAGTCAAGCATGGTGGTGGGACTGTCATGGTCTGGGGCTGCATGAGTGCTGCCGGCACTGGGGAGCTAAAGTTCAATGAAGGGAACCATGAATGCCAGCATGTACTGTGACATACTGAAGCAGAGCATGATCCCCTCCCTTCGGAGACTGGGGAGCAGGGCAGTATTCCAACAGAACGACCCTAAACACACCTCCAAGACAACCACTGCCTTGCTAAAAAAGCTGAGGGACTGGCCAAGCATGTCTCCAGACCTAAACCCTATTGAGCATTTGTGGGGCATCCTGAAACAGAAGGTGGAGGAGTGCAAGGTCTCTAACATCCACCAGCTCCGTGATGTCGTTATGGAGGAGTGGAAGAGGACTCCAGTGGCAACCTGTGAATCTCTGAACTCCATGCCCAAGACGGTTAAGGCAGTGCTGAAAAATAATGGTGGCTACAAAAAATATTGACACTTTGGGCCCAATTTGGACATTTTCACTTAGGAGTGTACTCACTCTTGTTGCCAGTGGTTTAATGGCTGTGTGTTGAGTTAGAGGGGACAGCAAATTTACACTGTTATTCAAGCTGTACACTCACTACTTTACATTATAGCAAAATGTAATTTGTTCAGTGTTGTCACATGAAAATATATAATAAAATATTCACAAAAATGTGAGGGGTGTACTTACTTTTGTGAGCTACTGTATATGGTATTTGGGAAAAAATATATTCTCATTTGCAACTATCTCAGCCTCTTGGCTAAGATCAAGTGTAGCATCTGTTCTTATCAGTTTAATATCTGATATGTCCCCTATCTGGGGGCCATATTTTAAATGGATTTTTAGAAGAGGGGGATGGAAGAAGAGCTTGCTCTGTCCACTCCACACATTGACCTGGTATTGCATTACTTCCCGAACCGGTGCACAAAAAAAGTAGTACAAGGACCTGTATCTGTGGGATTTGAACTTGTACTTATGTATTGAATGGCATTCAATTTGCTTCAAGCAGATTTTGCATTCCTATAGATTTGCGAGGGGATTAAAAACCTGCTTGAAGCAAGCAAATGCCTGCCAACACAGGCACTGAAAGATTTCTGTGGTTCCTAAAGAAGTGATTGAAACCTACAGGTTTAAAGAAGTATATCCAAAGCTATTTTGGCTATACTCCTGGGGTTCACAGGAGTGCAGTTGATTCTGCACTCCTGTGAGCAGCCATTTCAGCTAAAGCCTGCTGTTGGCTGATGTCACAGAGCTGGTCCAGGCTCTGAAAAGATCCCAATCAGTGAGCCACTGAGAGCCTGAGTCAGTCGCTCCCACCCTCTCCACAGCCAGTGACTCTCTGCTCAACTGAAGGCTGAGAACCAAGCAATCAGCAGTCTTTCATCGCTTGGTTCTCAGTCCTAGAGCCAGCAGGGGACAGATGCAGCATCATCCATCTAGGTATCTTTTTTTTTTTTTCCAAACCCATACTTTTTCTTTTAAGGATGGGAAGGTGCCCTCCTGTCTTGACTTAGTACATCCTCTCCCAAATGTTCAATTGAGTTTTGGGTGGGTTACAAGAAAGGCTGATGCATTAAAAATTATTTCAGTTATGGATCATCATGGCAAGTATATTTGCAACTATTATGTATTTATTCGTTTTTGTCTTGTAAGCAATTTTTTTTTCAATATAGCTCTTGAAAAATAAGCCACAATAATATAAAAATGACAATAAAATGAAAAGGATGCAGAAAGAATTGCATATTTAATTCCATATTTCATTTAAACATTGACAATATAGCAAACAGTTAGGTAGCAAGAACATAAACATAAACTTTGATCACAATTAAAAAATATTTTTTTTTCTTCCTGTTGTTCTCTTTTCTGCTTCTTCGCCCTCTTTTGGATATATTGTCAGCATATCTTTGTATCTTTATACCTGATCCAACTGCCACTCTCCCCCACAAGCAATGCCCCTGCTCTTTCTTCTAAATGTTTTTTCTTCCAGTGTGAAGAAACAGGGTGTTGCTGTCTTACCTCCTATTTCTGATGTATACTATTATGTTGCATTTACCTGTTGGTATATGCTTATTATTTAATTTATGTCTGGTTATAAATTGTGAAATCTTTGTCACATTTTATATGACTGATGTGCATTTCTGAATCTGACAATGTAATTTGGTTATACTGCTGCTTGCCTACTATGCACTTCAAGCTTGCAATATGACAATCTAAAGAGAGAATTGAAAAAATAAAATAAATCTTTTTTTACAATATCAATAATACACAATTCAGAGGGAGGAAAATCATTTTAAAGCACACAAGTCAAAAACTAATATAAATGTTTGCATTGGAACTCTTATATCAATCCCAAGTAATATTAGTGTACATTATATAATACAATATCATAATTGTATTACTATATAGTTTATTCAGAAACATTAATAGCTTCTGAAAAGGTAATTCTATCAGCCCTTATGCTAAAACATGCATCTTGTTCTTGCAAAGAGGGCAATTTTTGTATAAATTTACATAAATTATTATCATGCGTGTCATGCTGCAAGTGATTGTAAAAGATTTATTTTTAATAATAAACTTACCTGCTCAAGTGTCCCAGGGCCTCCTCTTCTCTGGTCCCCTTTCCGGCGCTCCTGTCTCCTCCACCTTTGCAAGTGCTCCCATAGCAAGCCGCTTGTTTTGGGGGCACTCGTGTGGTTTAAAGGAGAAGTACAACCAAAGCTCGTTTGGCTGTATTCGTCCTATGGATCACAGGAGTGCAATTTGTTTTGCACTCCTGTGACCTGTTTTCAATGACTGAATGACTGACATTGGTGACGTCAGCAGAGAGCAGACTTTAGTCCGCTCTCTGCTGAAAGTCTGGATCCGCCAGGTGCCTGGACTGACACCCGTCTCATCCTCTCAGCAAGCCGCTGAGAGCCTGAGACGACCGCTCTGCCTCCTCCACAGCCCAGTGCTCCAGTGAGCAAGGAGGGAGAAGAGCAGAGAGCTGTGACTGACAGTCTACAGCTCTCTGCTCGGGGAGCTCTGAAAACCGAGTGATCAGCGATGTTCAATCGCTCTGTTCTCAGTGTGGAGGCGCCAGGGGACAGATGTAGCATCGGACAGATGCTGCATCCACCTAGGTAAGTATGATTGGGACAAAAAAAATCCTTTACTTCTCTTTTAATTCTGAGCCATGCTACATGTGTCCTTAAACCCTGCCCCCCACTCCCTTGTCAGAGGATTTGACTGACAAATTGGCTCCTGCTGCCTCAGTAAAGCATGTGATATCAGGGAGACAAGACAGAGCCACTGCAGACGGGCACAGCGCTGGATCAAGTGACAAATGAGGTAAGTATAGGAGGGGGGTTGTGGGGCCGATAATGATACCTAAATATTTTTTACCTTTATGCAGAGGAAGCATTAAGGTAAAAATATTTAGGCTTTAGAACCACTTGAAACATTATCATAGAAGTTTTGTACTGGTTCCAGTATCACAGAACCCTTAGCTCGGATGCCAAAATTAGTGTAGTAAACATCTCACATTCTTACAGAGAACAGAATCGACATCTAGATTTAAAAAAAAAAACTAATCGTGGTCAATTTAACATAAGTCAGTTTAAAAACATCAACTGAAAAATGGGATTCATCAACAGGATCTTAGAGAGTAATATAGAATAGATACAAAAATGAGAAGCCAAGTTTACGCGTTTGGTGGTTAGAAATCCACTTCTTTAGGACTTTTTCTGGTCTCACACATGTATTGTTACAGCCTAGGGCAAAATCAAAAAAGAAAAATCATACAGTACAAAATAAAGTACATATGTAACATACAGGGGGTGGACAAAAATACAGAAACACTACATGATTTGCAGGTGAGAAAGTGACGACATGTTTCGTGTTGAAAGTGGAAGTGATGTAATATTATTTTTCTTTCTGTTTGATGAGACACCTAGCTAACAGGTGGGAAGCCTCACTTTCATCATTCATTGCATGTGCTGCTAGTAATACGGAATCATGTCAGAGCTTACCGAGTTACAAAGAGGGCAAATTGTTGTTGCCCACTTAGCTGGTGCCTCTGTGACTGAAGTTTCCAATTTATTTGCAGTGTCGTGGGGTACAGTATCAAAGGTTATGATGGCATATACAGTTTATGAGAAAACGTCTGATAAGCATAAGCGCAGTCGACATGGTCAACTTACCAAAAGCATGAAGTGTAGCATCAGATTCCATTATCCACCATCCAAGACTTACATTTGTCAATTCCCAGGAGAATTCAGTATGTCTTGGATGCCAAAGGTTGTCCATCACCATATTAGGTGACGATTTCGTTCTTTAACCATACTTGTGTCCATGATTTTGTCCCAACCCCTGTATATACAATACATATTTGTAAAATGAACATATACCATATAGCATTGATGCACAAGATAGGAGGAGGAGGGAGATACCAATACTTTTTATTTATAGCTCTAACTTTTTCTATGCTCTCTGTTGTACCTGGTGATGATCGGGCGGAAGTGATCTGGGACATTTTTTGGGGTTTGTAAATTAAGAAAGATCTATCCTGTACTTTAACCCTGTTGAAAGCCTTTCTGAGACAGGATTTCTATGCTGTATCCTCTTACTAATAATAATCATTCCCGTAGAGCATCTGCCTCTCTCAAAAATTCTGTCTCAGTGGTACACATACGTTTAATTTGCAAAAACTGACTATAGGGAATGCTCCTTACCAAGGGCTTAGGGTGTGAGCTGGTGGTATGTAGAATTGTGTTCCTCGCAGAGGGTTTCCTATACAGAGTAGAGCACAAGACACCAACTTCATTCACAACATTTTCTACATCTTTTTTCAAATCAATGCTAAATGCAGTATTACACAATAGAGAAAATACTACAACTCTTTTGGGAAATTATGAGCTGTTTATTTTTTTATCTAGATTCATAATAAAATCTTTGCGGTTCTTTACTCCGGCTGTTGGGCATTTGGCCCCACCTGGTGGATACACATTGGCAGTCCTGGACAACATCTCATATTTACATTTTGTTACATTTACATGTTTTTTTTGTTTATTTTGTTACAATAACTCCTTGCCTCTTTATCATTTGGAGGTAGGGATCCTCTTTTGGGAGACTATTTTTTGATAGGTGGACGTAGCCTTTATTGTCACACATGTATAGTAAACAAATTATGTGGATATAATAATGTTTGTGTGATATTGTTTTGATTTATTTCTGTTTATTTTGCCAGTAGTATTACCACGCATTTTCCTGAAGAAGCCTGAATAGGCGAAACATGTTGAATAACATGCGTGATGAATGACATTATATGACTGTAGAGTATGCTTTTAATCTAAATTGTTTTGTATTTAAATAAAATTTTGTAACAAATAATTTTTATACAAAATATTTCTCTGTGTATTTATGTGTCCATGCACCTAAAAAATCCCATATTTCTCCCATTTGCCTTTAAAAACAGAAATGAGGCAACACTGTAATATTGTATATGGAGGTTCACTATGGAAAATATAATATCAAAACAAATCCTTTTTATAGGATCAGATAAAGAATTTGTGTGAAGAAAGAAGGGGGGAGGAGAGGGTTATTTTCCAAAACAATAACATACATTTTCCCCCACCAATGCACCAAAAACAACAGAAAGTTTTGATTCTCCTGGCCAACAATTTAGTATTGAGATATTCTTTGGTTTAGCCTCCCCAGTACAGCCACAGACAGTCATGTACCATCATGCAACATATGCATTGCCCTAGATCTGACCAGAAGATGACCATTTTGCACTGAACACCATGGATAATTAAAAAAAAAAAAAAACAGCAAAGACAGATTTAGTTAAAAAAGTGATAGCAAAATTTGATAAAGTTGATGTTCTATCTTACAGTATGACATTTGCCAGAACAAAGGAGCATTGTTGTACCAAAATTTCAATTTTATTTAAACTAATAAAAGCATTTGCTTTGTAAATTTGAAAATGTTTGATTTTGATTATGAGTCCCCATTACTCAGAATTCAAGCCAGAAGTGTATCACTGCTGGGGTACAAATTGTCCCTTTTATTACTTCCTTTGAGCTTGGCTTGGCTGGACATAAATAATCTCCACCTGCTTTGAAGTAACCCAGACACAGTGCTGACTTCACATTGTGGTGAAACTCTAGACTTTAACAGTTGAGGCTGAGGCTTTATGACCCTGCCAACTGGCTTCATGCTGTGTAGAGAATAGAGTAAAACAGCTTGTACAGAAATACAAGTGACAAACACAGCAGGGTAGCAGAGTACAAGGGGACATATAACTTTTGCAAAATGGAATAGGCAGGCTACATAATGCTGTGCTGCAGGGGGATTCATCAGGTGTTTGAATGAAAGTAAGGAAACACTGGGCTTCCTACGTAGAATATAAATAAATTAATTACCAGCATGATCTCCTGAAATTGCATATTCCCTAAAGACCAGAGCAGCTTTTACATTTATGGGCCAATTGATTTGTCAGTGACTTTGTAATTCAGTTTGATACCAAAGAGATATATATTTTGTTTTGGAATAAATATGACTTTATTTTGGGAATACTATTTTCCAAAAATGTCTTTGTTTACTGTGTATTCTAAAGCAAAAATATATGAAGTTTGCTTGAGATGACATTGTGACCAATTTATAAGCACTGTAACAAAATACATTATAGTTATTCCAAGATTTATTTTTTTAAGCATTTCAATGATAAACATTTAATTAAAAAAAAATCTAAGTCTGTGACATTATGTGAGAATTGATATGTGGATTTGTTATTGAGAACAACAACAATATACATATACATGACAGGTGGTGATGAGAAAAAGTCCAAAAAACACAGGATATAGTACTAGTGCACCTCACACCAAGATCCTCGAAAATGTGCGTCACACTCCCCTTAGGGGTTCTCACTCACCAGATGTAAGCATAAAAACAGCCTTTATTATGCCAAAAAGTACGCCATCCACATCTTAAGATGGATCAGAACCACCTCCGCAGGTACTCGGATAGATAGGAAAAAAAAAAACTCCACATAGCGTGATTCCGTTTACCTTTTATTGTCACCAACTTCAAAGAATAACAATTTCCAAAATCTGAGTTTGAAGTGTTAAGTGTTGGACTTTTTCACATCACCACCTGTCATCTATATTTCCTCATGTGTTTATAATCATATGAAAGCTTGTCATACGACAAAGTGACAATAGCACTGCTTTAGTACATATACTAGTACTTATAATGCCCTGTACAAACGGTCGGATTTTCCGACAGAAAATGTGTGATAGGACCTTGTTATCGGAAATTCCGACCGTGTGTAGGCTCCATCACACATTTTCCATTGGATTTTCCGACACACAAAGTTTGAGAGCAGGATATAAAATTTTCCGACAACAAAATCTGTTGTCGGAAATTCCGATCGTGTGTACACAAATCCGAAAAGGAAAAGTGCCACGCATGCTCAGAATAAATAAAGAGATGAAAGCTATTGGCCACTGCCCCGTTTATAGTCCCGACGTACGTGTTTTACGCCACCGCGTTTAGAACGATCGGATTTTCGGACAACTTTGTGTGACCGTGTGTATGCAACACAAGTTTGAGCCAACATCCATCGGAAAAAATCCTAGGATTTTGTTGTCGGAATGTCCGAACAATGTCCGACCGTGTGTACAGGGCATAAGAGTACCTGTGGACTTGATACTATTTGCTGATATAAAATGTTATGTTTAAGCAGCTGCTGATTAATGAAATAGAGGTGAATTTTTTAGTGTGTTGGTAATAACATTTTAGCTCCAGAGCGCTGAGAGAGTGGAAGGAGGCCTTGTTTTCCATTTTTATAAAAATATACAAATGCAGTATATAGATATTTATATCTATATACAGTATCTCACAAAAGTGAGTACACCCCTCACATTTTTGAAAAGATTTTATTATACCTTTTTATGTAACAACACTGAAGAAATTACACTTTGCTGCAATGTAAAGTAGTGAGTGTACAGCTTGTATAACAGTGTACATTTGCAGTCCTCTCAAAATAACTGAACACACAACCATTAATGTCTAAACCGCTGGCAACAAAAGTGAGTACACCCCTAAGTGAAAATGTCCAAATGTCCAATTAGCCATTTTCCCTACCCGGTGTCATGTGACTCGATAGTATTACAAGGCCTCAGGTGTGAATGGAGAGCAGGTGTGTTAAGTTTGGGGTTATCGCTCTCACTCTCTCATACTGGTCACTGGAAGTTCAACATGGCACCTCATGGCAAAGAACACCCTGAGGATCTGAAAAAAAGAATTGTTGCTCTACATAAGGATGGCCATAAAGCGGTTTAACGGGACAGGTTCCACTCAGAACAGGCCTCACCATGGTCGACCAAAGAAGTTGAGTGCACGTGTTCAGAGTCATATGCAGAGGTTGTCTTTGGGAAATAGACTTATGAGTGATGCCAGCATTGCTGCAGAGGTTGAAGAGGAGGGGGGGTCAGCCTGTCAGTGCTCAGACCGTACACCACACACTGCATCAAATTGGTCTGCATGACTATCGTACCAGAAGGAAGCCTCTTCTAAAGATGATGCACAGGAAAGCAAGCAAACAGTTTGCTGAAGACAAGCAGACTAAGGACATGGATTACTGGAACCATGTCCTGTGGTCTGATGACTTATTTGGTTCAAATGGTGTCAAGTGTGTGTGGTGGCAACCAGGTGAGGAGTGCAAAGACAAGTGTGTCTTGCCTACAGTCAAGCATGGTGGTGGGAGTGTCATGGTATGGGGCTGCATGAGTGCCGTCGGCACTGGGGAGCTACAGTTCATTGAAGGAACCATGAATACCAACATGTACTGTGACATACTGAAGTAGAGCATGATCCCCTCCCTTCGGAGACTGGGCTGCAGGGCAGTATTCCAACGTGATAACAACCCCAAACGCACCTCCAAGACGACCACTGCTTCGCTAAAGAAGCTGAGGGTAAAGGAGATGGACTGGCCAAGCATGTCTCCAGACCTAAGCCCTATTGAGCATCTGTGGGGCATCCTCAAACAGAAGATGTAGGAGCGCAAGGTCTCTAACATCCACCAGCTCTGTCTCATGGAGGAGTGGAAGAGGACTCCAGTGGCAACCTGTGAAGCTCTGGTGAACTCCATGCTCAAGAGGGTTAAGGCAGTGCTGGAAAATAATGGTGGCCACACAAAATTTTGGCACTTTGGGCCCAGTTTGGACATTTTCACTTAGGTCTGTGCTCACTTTTGTTGCCAGTGGTTTAGACATGAATGGCTGTGCGTTGAGTTATTTTGAGGGGACAGCAAATTCACACCATTATACAGTCAGGTCCATAAATATTGGGACATCGACACAATTCAAATCATTTTGGCTCTATACACCACCACAATGGATTTGAAATGAAACGAACAAGATGTGCTTTGACTGCAGACTTTCAGCTTTAATTTGAGGGTATTTATATCCAAATCAGGTGAACGGTGTAGGAATTACAACAGTTTTTATATGTGCCTCCCACTTTTTAAGGGACCAAAAGTAATGGGACAATTGGCTGCTCAGCTGTTCCATGGCCAGGTGTGTGTTATTCCCTCATTATCCCATTTACAAGGAGCAGATAAAAGTTCCAGAGTTAATTTCAAGTGTGCTATTTGCATTTGGAATCTGTTGCTGTCAACGCTCAATATGAGATCCAAAGAGCTGTCACTATCAGTGAAGCAAGCCATCATTAGGCTGAAAAAACAAAGCAAACCCATCAGAGAGATAGCAAAAACATTAGGTGTGGCCAAATCAACTGTTTGGAACATCCTTAAAAAGAAAGAATGCACCAGTGAGCTCAGCAACACCAAAAGACCTGGAAGACCACGGAAAACAACTGTGGTGGATGACCGATAAAATTCTTTCCCTGGTGAAGAAAACACCCTTCACAACAGTTGGTCAGATCAAGAACACTCAACACAGGAGGTAGGTGTATGTGTGTCAAAGTCAACAATCAAGAGAAGACTTCACCAGAGTGAATACAGAGAGTTCACCACAAGATGTAAACCATTGGTGAGCCTCAAAAACAGGAAGGCCATATTAGAGTTTGCCAAACAACATCTAAAAAAGCCTTTACAGTTCTGGCACAACATCCTATGGACAGATGACACCAAGATCAACTTGTACCAGAGTGATGGAAAGAGAAGAGTATGGAGAATGAAAGGAACTGCTCATGATCCAAAGCATACCACCTCATCAGTGAAGCATGGTGGTGGTAGTGTCATGGCGTGGGCATGTATGGCTGAAAATGGAACAGGTTCTCTTGTATTTATTGATGATGTGACTGCTGACAAAAGCAGCAGGATAAATTCTGAAGTGTTTCGGGCAATATTATCTGCTCATATTCAGCAAAATGCTTCAGAACTCATTGGACGGCGCTTTACAGTGCAGATGGACAATGACCCAAAGCATACTGCGAAAGCAACCAAAGAGTTTTTTAAGGGAAAGAAGTGGAATGTTATGCAATGGCCAAGTCAATCACCTGACCTGAATCCGATTGAGCATGCATTTCACTTGCTGAAGACAAAACTGAAGGGAAAATGCCCCAAGAACAAGCAGGAACTGAAGACAGTTGAAGTAGAGGCCTGGCAGAGCATCACCAGGGATGAAACCCAGCATCTGGTGATGTCTATGCATTCCAGACTTCAGGCTGTAACTGACTGCAAAGGATTTGCAACCAAGTATTAAAAAGTGAAAGTTTGATGGATGATTGGTAATCTGTCCCATTACTTTTGGTCCCTTAAAAAGTGGGAGGCACATATACAAACTGTTGTAATTCCTACACCGTTCACCTGACTGGATGTAAATACCCTCAAATTAAAGCTGAAAGTCTGCAGTAAAAGCACATCTTGTTCGTTTCATTTCAAATCCATTGTGGTGGTGTATAGAGCCAAAAAGATTAGAATTGTGTCGATGTCCCAATATTTTGGACCTGACTATATACACAGTATCTCACAAAAGTGAGTACATTTTTGTAAATATTTTATTATATCTTTTCATATGACAACACTGAAGAAATGACACTTTGCTACATTGTAAAGTAGTGAGTGTACAGCTTGTATAACAGTGTAAATTTGCAATCCACTCTAAATGATACCTTACCATTTAAGAAACTGATATACGCTCACAGGGGATCTTCACAAAAATATTCTAAGATATGGGATAGATGGTTGGAGAATGGAGAGACTTGTGTATAGATGTGTCATACCAGGAGAGGAACTCCCCTGGATCTGGGGCACACATTGTATACGCTAGATTCCTCCAGTGTCAAGCTCATACGATGGACACTGGAGGAATCTAGCGTTTGCTCAGTCTATGGAGAATCACCGCTGAGCACTCTGCCTGTTTACAAACGGATTTCCCTGTGCCTGACGGAATTCCCTGCCCTGTGGATGAATATCCCCTGCAGATGACCACTGGCCCAGCTGATTCTTCCTTGGGTTCATTTATGCTGTCGTTGACCCCCTGTAATTAAGGGGTCCACCGGAGCTGGTAAGCACAATCATATTACACTGCACTGCTTCTCCTTATTCATTGGGTGAAAAGAGCTACCTGTCTGTTCCCAGAAGAACTTTGTGTTCAGTTGTGTGCGCAGATTTGATGCTATGGACTTCAGTTTTTACTATTTTATTACCGGTGCACAATTATTGGACTCTGCATGTATTTAATTTTTAACATATTACTTTTGCGCTGCACTTGTTTTTATTCTAAATTCGATTTTTGAGGTTGGTGTTACCTTTAGTGTTCAGCTTGCATATTATTTAGTTTTTTAGTTTGCGCGGATTGCCCCCCTTCTTACATTGTATACGGGCTGGATTAATATGCTAATCGATTCACTACACCTGCAAATGTATGTATACACACTGTCCAATACTTATACATACTAAATTCCGTTATTATAATATGTAATTGACCTTCTATGAATATATGTACCCGAATGGCTTGTAAAAATTGTGTTTTATATTAATAAAGTTGTTTTTTTCCAAGTAAAAAAAAAATTTGCAGTCCACTCAAAATAACTCAACACAGCCATTAATGTCTAAATTGGGCCCAATTAGCCATTTTCCCTCCCCGGTGTCGTGTGACTCGTTAGTGTTACAAGGTCTCAGGTGTGAATGGGGAGCAGGTGTGTTAAATTTGGTGTTATCGCTCTCACTCTCTCATACTGGTCACTGGAAGTTCAACATAGCACCTCATGGCAAAGAACTCTCTGAGTATCTGAAAAAAAGAATTGTTGCTCTACATAAAGATGGCCTAGGCCAGTGATGGCGAACCTTGGCACCCATGATACATTTCCCATGATGCTCAACTACACTGCAGAGTTCATGAGAATCATGGGAAATTTAGTTCCAAAACATCTGGGGTGCCAAGGTTCGCCATCACTGGCCTAGGCTATAAGAAGATTGCCAAGGTCCTGAAACTGAGCTGCAGCATGGTGGCCAAAACCATACAGCTGTTTAACAGGACAGGATCCACTCAGAACAGGCCTCGCCATGGTCGACCAAAGAAGTTGACTGCATGTGCTCAGCATCATATCCAGAGGTTGTCTTTGGGACATAGACGTATGAAGTGTGGGAGTGTCATGGTCTGGGGCTGCATGTGTGCTGCCAGCACTGGGGAGCTATAGTTCATTGAGGGAACAATGAATGCCAACATGTACTGTAACATACTAAAGCAGAGCATGAACTCCTCCCTTCGGAGACTGGGCCGCAGGGCAGTATTCCAATATGATAACGACCACAAACACACCTCCAAGATGACCACTGCCTTGCTAAAGAAGCTGGGGGGAAAGGTGATGGACTGGCCAAGCAGTTCATCACCAGTATATATACAGTATCTCACAAAAGTGAGTACACCCTCACATTTTTGTAAATATTTTATTATATCTTTTCATGTAACAACACTGAAGAAATGACACTTTGCTACAATGTAAAGTCTTGATTGTACAGCTTGTCTAACAGTGTAAATTTGCTGTCCCCCCAAAAAGAACTCTACACACAGCCATTAATGTCTAAACCGCTGGCAACAAAACTGAGTACACCTCTAAGTGAAAATGTCCAAATTGGGCCCAAAGTGTCAATATTTTGTGTGACCACCATTATTTTCCAGCACTGCCTTAACCCTCTTGGGCATGGAGTTCACCAGAGCTTCACAGGTTGCCACTGGAGTCCTCTTCCACTCCTCCGTGATGACA
This sequence comes from Aquarana catesbeiana, assembly GCF_042186555.1. Lineage (NCBI taxonomy): Eukaryota > Metazoa > Chordata > Amphibia > Anura > Ranidae > Aquarana > Aquarana catesbeiana. The sequence continues at coordinate 243,361,140 of NC_133327.1, forward strand.
TCACAGAGCTGATGAATGTTAGAGACCTTGTGCTCCTCCACCTTCTTTTTGAGGATGCCCCACAGATGCTCATTAGGGCTTAGGTCTGGAGACATGCTTGGCCAGTCCATCACCTTTACCCTCAGCTTCTTTAGCAAGGCAGTGGCCATCATGGAGGTGTGTTTGGGGTCTTTATCATGTTGGAATACTGCCCTGCGGCCAGTCTCCAAAGGGAGGAGATCATTCTCAGCTTCAGTATGTCACAGTGCATGTTGGCATTCATGGTTCCGTCAATGAACTGTAGCTCCCCAGTGCTAGCAGCACTTATGCAGCCCCAGACCACGACACTCCCACCACCATGCTTGACTGTAGGCAAGACACACTTACCTTTGTACTTCTCACTTGGTTGCCGCCACACACGCTTGACACCATCTGAACCAAATAAGTTTATCTTCGTCTCATCAGACCACAGGACATGGTTCCAGTAATCCATGTCCTTAGTCTGATTGTCTTCAGCAAACTCTTTGTGGGCTTTTTTGTGCATCATCTTTAGAAGAGGCTTCCTTCTAGGACGACAGCCATGCAGATCAATTTGATGCAGTGTGCGGCGTATGGTGTGAGCATTGAAAGGCTGACCCCCCCATCCCTTCAACCTCTGCAGCAATGCTGGCACTACTCATACTACTATTTCGCAAAGACAACCTCTGGATATGACGTTGAGCACATGCAGTCAACTTCTTTGGTCGTCCACGGCGAGGCCTGTTCTGAGTGGAATCTGTCCTGTTAAACCGCTGTATGGTTTTGGCCACCGTGCTGCAGCTCAGTTTCAGGGTCTTGGCAATCTTCTTATAGCCTATATTCTTTTTTCAGATCCTCAGAGAGTTCTTTCCATGCCATGTTGAACTTCCAGTGACCAGTATGAGAGACAGAGCGATAACACCAAATTTAACACACCTGCTCCCCATTCACACCTGAGACCTTGTAACACTAACGAGTCACATGACACCGGGGAGGGAAAATGGCTAATTGGGCACAATTTGGACATTTTCATTTAGGGGTGTACTCACTTTTGTTGCCAGTGGTTTAGACATTAATGGCTGTGTGTTGAAATTATTTTGAGGAGACAGCAAATTTACACTGTTATACAAGCTGTACACTCACTACTTTACATTGTAGCAAAGTGTCATTTCTTCAGTGTTGTCACATGAAAAGATATAATAAAATAATTACAAAAATGTGAGGGGTGTACTCACTTTTGTGAGATACTGTATATATATATTTCTGGACACCTTGATAAAATGTGGATACCTGTTAGCCGGTCATTGGCAACCTGGTTTTTCTGCAATAAGGAAGGATCTGTTTGCACTTTTCCATTATTTTCGATTGAGAAGCTGGAGAAGGAGCTTTTCCTGGGTGTGGTATTAACTGTTTCTATATCCACAGCACCACTGTTCTGCTAGGTTAATTGACTAAATCAAGTGCACCCAAGATGCCTGCCTCATCCACTAAGCACTTTAAATCCACAGGGAGAAAGTAAAAATACAAATTAGATTAGGTGTTTTGACACATTAATTATTCCTGTGTTCTGTAAATAACTTTGTAACAAGACTACAGAATTAGTAATAAAAAAAGGAAAACTGTTTTTTCTTGAAAAATAAATCCCCAAAAATTAGTTGCAGTCTGCTGGGTGTTTGTGCTGCTTTTTTGAGAGGGTCATTATCTCTGGAAGAGCAGATTGTTCTTTACATACCTATGTCACCGTCAAGGACCTAGATTAGTTTTGCTCTCTTAACAATAATTCCAGATTAAATGGCATTTCATCACCTTGCCTGCTCTTCTAGTGACCTCGCTAGATCTGCACGCTTCAGGTCCCAACCTCCTTCATCCCTCTTACATTGATGAATTGCTTCATTTTAAATGAAGTCAAACCACTAACTACTGGAGCATTTTATAATTCATTAGCAGGTGCTACTGAGCTAATCTGTTGATAGTGATCAAAAGTGCTGGTCCATCCTGACTTCTGCAAACGTTTCAGTGACCTTCATTAAGAAAAGGTAGAAAAGCTAATCTTTCTCAGTGGAGTGAGCCTTATCTTTACAAACAAGCCAAGAATACCAATACCATCTGCACTGAGTATTTTTAGAATGCATATAGAGCATCTCCCACAGAATAAAATAACTGGACATGTTTTGTTGAATCTTTTGACATCCATTTTTTTTTTAAATACAAAAGTACCTATAGACATGAAATTTGATTCAGCTGAATCCACTATGTTTATCTCTGCAAAAATCTTCAACTGATCACAAGAGTTTTTATTTTAATTTTTTTTTACTGGCTATCAATTTTGTGTTCTCTAATGTATAGCGTGATGCAATTGTATATGCTCAGACTACTGTTTTAACAACCTTGCATAATCATTTAAAAATTATTAGAAAAAAAAAATTCTCTTTGGTTATTTCGTGCCCAACAACCCTAAAATGCCTGTAGCTGTTTAATGGTGTATAATGTACATACTGTAAGAAACATGTACCTATCTGTTTCACTTCCTGGTGCCCCTGTTGGAATGTGTATTCAGTACCTTTCAGTTCCTTATCCCCTACATTAATTAGCATTTGGACCTGGCTTCCCAGAGACTTTAGGTTTATGCCTAAACCAGCTACTTTAACATTTTTCAGCTTCCATCTGCATGTGGATGGTTCCTCCTTTGTGTTTGTAAATTAGATTACCATTTCTTTGGTCGTGTTGCAAATAGCCAAAGTCCCACTACTGCAACTCATTTTAAAACTCAGGTACAGTCTTTTGAGGGGAGCTCTTAGCCCATGGACTGTGAGGTTGTCCTGGGGGAGACTCCCTCTGGTTCCCTCTGCATAACTTCATTGTCTGGACAGTGTTGATTGGCCCTGTGCTAATCATATGCATCCTCCCAAGAAAAAAAATTCCCTGGCAATATACACCAAACTGAGCATGTGCAGAGTGCCTCACAGGGCTTTGTTCTCTCAGCAGATGGATTGGGGACAGTAAAAGAAGGGGAGGATCAGAGAAGACAGAATCAAACAGCCTTTTTACAAATGCAGAGGATTACCCTTTAGGTTCTAAAGTGAATATAACAAGCATGCTTTACTGCATATACAGACTGATTTTGCTGTTGTGGGTTTAGTAACACTTTTAAAAAAAAGGGGGATTTTCAGGAATTTGAAACACAGAGAACTGAGTCTCATGATCTCTCACACACAGGAGGTGCTGTTGTATTTCACCTAAATCAGAAGCAGAGACTATTAGGCAAGTATTCCTATGTTCTAATAGTTTAACTGCAGCTGCCTGTAGGATACATTCACACATGTGTGTTCTGAAATCACTGCGATTCTTCCCACGATTTCAACATGCTTAGGTGTGAATGCAGCCTAAATCCTTGTGACAGACTTATCTCTGTCCTATTGTTATTATCTCACTCGCACAGTACTAAATAGTTAGGTCTGTCTGTGCTACTGTATGTGTTTAGCGGTCATCTTGTTTATATTAGTAGGTGAACATGTTTATTGCCTGTTTATTGCAATAGAGTGTATATACAGCTCCTGTTATTTTAGTTAACCCTGTTGAGGGCATGTGGCCTGGTATGGTTCTGGAGGGGGGCGTTCGCTCGTCCCCCCCTATCCTGACCCCCAGGCTGCCAAGCTAGTTTTCAGCTCAGGGCTCAATAACAAGCATAGACCAGAGCCAAGGTCAACCAGTGTCCAAGGTGAGGATGGAAAACTGAACTGCCCCCTGTTGGATGGAGAAGAAGACAGGGCCAATAGAGGTGAGTGCCAAAATGTTTGTGATATTTGTGGCATGCAATTAAATAGACCAAGTGAAAAGTTTAAAATCTTGGTGGTGTCTTTGAAATGAAAAAATGTTCTTAAGTCAGTGGTGTCACTGAAAGGAAAATGATCCTGATTCGATGGTGTCAATGAAAGGAAAAAAATGTCCCTGCGTTGGTGATGTCACCAAAAAGAAAAAAAGGCCCTGCGTTAATGGTGTGACTGAAAGGAAAAAATGTCCCGGACCCTGAGTCAGTCATGTCAGTGAAAGGAAACAATGTCCCTGTATTGGATTGGTGGTGTCACTGAAAAGAAAAAATATCCCTGCGTCAGTGGCATCACTGGTAGAAACACTGCAACAAAGCTCCTCCCCCACGACCAATATAGAGCTATTCACTCAACCCGAACCCCTTTCCTTACTACAAAGCTCACCAACCCTCCTAAGTACAGCACATCCCCTCCTCTGCAGTACACTGGGCTCCCCCTCATCACTCTCCACCCAGTACACAGAGCTCCCTCTCCCCCCAGTACTCAGAGCTCTCCCTCCTCCCCCTCCCCTTAGTACACAGAGTTCCTCCCTCCTCCCTTTCCCTCTACTACACAAATCCCCCCCAGTACACAGAGCTCCCCATTCCAATATACACTATATTGCCAAAAGTATTTGAACGCATACCTTTGCACGCACATGAACTTTATTGGCACCCCAGTCTTTATCCGTAGGGTTCAACATGGAGTTGGCCCATCCTTTGCAGCTATAACAGCTTCAATTGTTCTGGGAAGGCTGTCCACAAGGTTTAGGAGTGTGCCTATGGGAATGTTTAACCATTCTTCCAGAAGCACATTTGTGAGGTCAGGCACTGATGTGGACGAGAAGGCCTGACTCGCAGTCTCTGCTCTAATTCATCCCAAAGGTGTATTATTGGGTTGAGATCAGGACTGTCAAGTTCCTCAACCCCAAACTCGCACATCCATGTCTTTATGGACCTTGCTTTGTGCTCTGGTGCTCAGTCATTTTGGAACAGGAAGGTGCCATCCCCAAACACAAAGTTGGGAGCATGAAATTGTCCAAAATGTCTTGGTATGCTGACGCCTTAACCACTTGCCGACTGGCTCACGCCGATATACGTCGGCAAAGTGGTTTGTTCCTGTGAATCGCTGTATGGGTATGTCTGTACATTTAAGGGTGATAGCAAGCGGGCCCACTGCACGGCGGGGAACCCGATCTCCACCGGCCACGCGTGATCGCGTGCACAAGAGCAGGAACAGGGATTTGTGTGTCTAAACACACAAATCCCTGCTCTGTCAGGAGAGAAGAGACATATCGTTTGTTCCTACTAAGTAGGAAAAACTATATGTCTCTTCCTCTAGTCAGTCCTATCCTCTACAGTAAGAATACACCCAGGGAACACACATTTAACCCCTTGACCGCCCCCTAGTGTTCACCCCTTCCCTGCCAGTGACATTTACATAGTAAACAGTGCATTTTTATAGCACTGATCACTGTATAAATGTCAATGGTCCCAAAAATGTGTCAAAAGTGTCCGATCTGTCCACCGCAATGTCGCAGTACCGCTAAAAATCACAGATCACCGCCATTACTAGTAAAAAAAATAATAAAAATGCCATAAATCTTTCCCATAGTTTGCAGACGCTATAACTTTTCAAACCAATCAATATATACTTATTGCAATTTTTTTTTACCAAAAATATGTAGAAGAATATATATTGGCCTAAACTGATGAAGAAATTTGTTTTTTAAAAACATTTTTGGGGATATTTATTATAGCAAAAAGTAAAAAATGTTTTTTTTTCAAAATTGTCGCTCTTTTTTTGTTTATAGCGCAAAAAATAAAAAACACAGAGGTGATCAAATACCATCAAAAGAAAGCTCTATTTGTGGGAAAAAAGGACATAAATTTTGTTTGGGTACAGTGTTGCACAACCGCGCAATTGTCAGTTAAATCGACGCAGCGTCATATCGCAAAAAATGGCCTGGTCATTAAGCAGCCAAATCTTCCGGTCTGTAAGTGGATAAGAGTTCCCTTCACTGGAGCTAAGGGGACAAGTCCAACCCCTGAAAAACAACCCCACACCATAACCCCCGTCCACAAAATGATTTGGGCCAGTGTACAAAGCAAGGTCCATAAAGAATTGTTAAGATTTTGTTTATGAGCACTAATTTTTTTAACGCAAGGGCTATATAAAACAATTGTGTTTATTTTTAGGTGGGATCAATGTTCTGAAGTTACAATAGAATGCTGGTATAATTTTTATTCATAGTAACTATATATATATATATATATATATATATATATATATATATATAGATGGGTATACAGTATGTGCACAGTTCCACCAGGACTCCTGTTGGGCCGCTTGTTTGCAATACCTGCTTGTACATAGGACGTATGTGCTATTATTAACCGCTTCCCTACCCGACATCCTCGGCTTATAGGGGGCGCACGCACCCGCCGCGTCACCGAGGAGCCAATGTGCGTGCACTCGTGATCGCTCGTTACAGAGCAGGATTGTGGATCTGTGTGTGTAAACACACAGATCCACATCCTGTCTGGGGAGAGGAGACAGATCGTGAGTTCCTAGTATATAGGAACACAGATCGGTTTCCTACCCTGTCTCCTCCCCTAGTCAGTCCCTCCCCCTACAGTTAGAATCACTCCCTAGGTAACACATTTAACCCCTTGATCGCCCCCTAGTTTTAACTTCTTCCCTGCCAGTGACATTTATAGAGTATCGCTGTATAAATGTGAATGGTCCCAAAATAGTGTCAACAGTGTCCGATATGTCCACCGCAATGTCACAGTCTCGATAAAAATCAGAGATCGCCGCCATTACTAGTAAAAAAAATAATAATAAAAATGCCATAAATCTATCCCCTATTTTGTAGGCGCTATAACTTTTGCGCAAACCAATCAATATACGCTTATTGCGATTATTTTTTTTACCAAAAATATGTAGAAAGAATACATATCGACCTAAACTGAGGAAAAAATTATTTTTTTAAATTCTAAATTGGGTTATTTATTATAGCAAAAAGTAAAAAATATTGTGTTTTTTTCAAACTTGTCGCTCTTCTTTTGTTTATAGCGCAAAAAATAAAAGCCGCAGAGGTGATCAAATACCACCAAAGGAAAGCAGTATTTGTGTGTACAGGGTTGCATGACCGCGCAATTGTCATTCAAAATATTATAGCGCTGAAAACTGAAAATTGGCCTGGGCAGGAAGGGGGTGAAAATGCCCTGTATTGAATTGGTTAAATAGATACTAAACACATGCTGTTTAATTTACATTATCACTTCTCTCTCTGTATGTGGATGATGCCACTGTAATTATTTTAATGAAAAAAAAAAAGTACCTTTTTTACTAATTGATATGCTCGGAGTGCCAAAGGAAGCTACTTCCTTTGGTGGTACACTTGCAGGGTCATTTCAGAGCTTTGCTGCCTGCTTCCATAGACACAAACAATGTGGCTCAGTCCCGTCCCCCCAATCCCTCGTCACAGGATTTAACTGACAGCAGCAGAAGCCAATGGCTCCTGCTGCCTCAGCAAAGCCTGTGAGAGCTGAAAGAGCCACTACAGATAGGCACAGCACTGGATCGAGTGAGTGATGTCCGCCAGGACCTGTTGATCGTTTCCGTGGCAGGCAGAACGGCGGTCTGCCTATGTAAACAAGCCAGAACGCCGTTCTGTGATAGGAGAAGACAGAAATCTTTGTGTTAAGCAGGAACATGGATCTCTGTCTTCTGAGGCCTGATTCACACCTATGCATTTTTAGTGCTTTTTGCATTTTTCAGGTTTGCACTACAGTCCATTTAACATGGTTTCCTATGGAACACGTTCTGTAGTTCAAATCTGCAAAATGCAAAAAGCACAAAAAATCCATAGGTGTGAATCCAGCCTTAGGCTCCATTCACACTAGCGCGTTTTTTGATGCATTTTGCATTTTGCAGAAATGCACGGGAATTTTTTAACATGGGTTCCTATGGAACATGTTCACATCAATGCCTTTTTGTTTCTCTGCATTTTTGGAAAGGGTCAGGGACTTTTTTTCATGCAAAATGCAGCGTTTTGCATGTAATAGAATTCAATGGACAAGCATCAAAAACGCAAGTGCACCGTTTTTGCACCGTTATTGCAGCGTTTTTGATGCGTTTTTGCCGTTTATTTTATTTTTTTTAATTATTTTAAGACTGTAAAAAACTGTAAAAAAAAAAAAAAAAAAAACGCAAAACGCAAATCGCGGCAAAATCGCGGCAAAAACGCCGCAAAAACGCTGCTCAAAAACATGGCAAGCATGAAAAAAAAACCTCCAAAAACGCTCAAAAGCAACATGCATAGGTGTGAATCGAGCCTTAGGCTCGATTCACACCTATGCATTTTTAGTGCTTTTTGCATTTTGCAGATTTGCACTACAGTCCATTCAACATGGTTTCCTATGGAACACGTTCTGCAGTGCAAATCTGCAAAATGCAAAAAGCACTAAAAATGCATAGGTGTGAATCCAGCCTAAGGCTGGATTCACACCTATGCATGTTGCTTTTGAGCGTTTTTGGAGGTTTTTTTTTCATGCTTGGCACATTTTTGAGCAGCGTTTTTGTAGCGTTTTTGCCGCGTTTTTGCCGCGATTTGCGTTTTTTTTTTTTTCATTTTTTTTTACAGTCTTAAAAAAAAATTACAAAAAAAAAAAAACAAACGGCAAAAACGCACCAAAAACGCTGCAAAAACGCTGCAAAAACGGTGCACTTGCGTTTTTGATGCTTGTCCATTGAAATCCATTACATGCAAAACGCTGCTTTTTGCATGAAAAAAAGTCCCCGACCCTTTCCAAAAACGCAGAGATACAAAAAAGCATTGATGTGAACATGTTCCATAGGAACCCATGTTAAAAAATTCCCATGCATTTCTGCAAAATGCAAAATGCATCAAAAAACGCGCTAGTGTGAATGGAGCCTAAGGCCTGATTCACACCTATGCAGTTTTAGTGCTTTTTACATTTTGCAGATTTGCACTACAGTCCATTTAACATTGTTTCCTATGGAACACATTCTGTAGTTCAAATCTGCAAAATGCAAAAAGCACAAAAAATCCATAGGTGTAAGGCTCGATTCACACCTATGCATGTTGCTTTTGAGCGTTTTTGGAGGTTTTTTTTTCATGCTTGCCACGTTTTTGAGCAGCGTTTTTGCCGCGTTTTTGCCGCGATTTGCGTTTTGCGTTTTTTTTTTTTTTTTACAGTTTTTTTTACAGTCTAAAAAAAAATAAAAAAAAAAAAAACGGCAAAAACGCATCAAAAACGCATCAAAAACGCTGCAAAAACGGTGCACTTGCGTTTTTGATGCTTGTCCATTGAAATCCATTACATGCAAAACGCTGCTTTTTGCATGAAAAAAAGTCCCTGACCCTTTCCAAAAACGCAGAGATACAAAAAAGCATTGATGTGAACATGTTCCATAGGAACCCATGTTAAAAAATTCCCATGCATTTCTGCAAAATGCAAAATGCATCAAAAAACGCGCTAGTGTGAATGGAGCCTAAATCCAGCCTTAGGCTCCATTCACACTAGCGCGTTTTTTGATGCATTTTGCATTTTGCAGAAATGCATGGGAATTTTTTAACATGGGTTCATATGGAACATGTTCACATCAATGCCTTTTTGTTTCTCTGCATTTTTGGAAAGGGTCGGGGACTTTTTTTCATGCAAAAAGCAGCTTTTGCATGTAATGGATTTCAATGGACAAGCATCAAAAACGCAAGTGCACCGTTTTTGCAGCATTTTTGCAGCGTTATTGATGCGTTTTTGATGCGTTTTTGCCGTTTTTTATTTATTTATTTATTTATTTATTTTTTTTTTTTTTTTTCTTTTTTTTTTTTAGACTGTAAAAAAAAACTGTAAAAAAAAAAAACGCAAAACGCAAATCGCGGCAAAATCGCGGCAAAAACGCCGCAAAAACGCTGCTCAAAAACGTGGCAAGCATGAAAAAAAAAACCTCCAAAAACGCTCAAAAGCAACATGCATAGGTGTGAATCCAGCCTTAGGCTGGATTCACACCTATGGATTTTTTGTGCTTTTTGCATTTTGCAGATTTGCACTAGAGTCCATTTAACATGGTTTCCTATGGAACACGATCTGTAGTGCAAATCTGCAAAATGCAAAAAGCACAAAAAATGCATAGGTGTGAATCCAGCCTTAGGCTGGATTCACACCTATGCAGTTTTAGTGCTTTTTGCATTTTGCAGATTTGCACTACAGTCCATTTAACATTGTTTCCTATGGAACACGATCTGTAGTGCAAATCTGCAAAATGCAAAAAGCAGAAAAAAATGCATAGGTGTGAATGCAACCTAAGGCTCGATTCACACCTATGCATGTTGCTTTTGAGCGTTTTTGGAGTTTTTTTTGTCATGCTTGCCACGTTTTTGAGCAGCGTTTTTGCGGCGTTTTTGCGGCGTTTTGCTTTTTTTTTTTTACAGTTTAAAAAAAATAAAAAAATAAAAACGCCAAAAACGCATCAAAAACGCTGCAAAAACGCTGCAAAAACGGTGCACTTGCGTTTTTGATGCTGGTCCATTGAATTCTATTACATGCAAAACGCTGCATTTTGCATGAAAAAAAGTACCTGACCCTTTCCAAAAATGCAGAGGTACAAAAAGGCATTGATGTGAACATGTTCCATAGGAACCCATGTTAAAAAATTCCCATGCATTTCTGCAAAATGCAAAATGCATCAAAAAACGCGCTAGTGTGAATGGAGCCTTAGGCTCGATTCACATCTTTGCATGTTGCTTTTGAGCGTTTCTGCAGTGTTTTTTGTGATGCTTGCCATGTTTTTGAGCAGCGTTTTTGCCGCGTTTTGCGTTTTTTTTTTTTTTTACAGTTTTTTTTAGACTGTATACAGTCTAAAAAAAAAAAAAAAAAATGCAAAACGCATCAAAAACGCTGCAAAAACGCTGTAAAAACGCTGCAAAAACACTGCACTTGAGTTTTTGATGCTGGTCCATTGAATTCTATTACATGCAAAACGCTGCATTTTGCATGAAAAAAAGTCCCTGACCCTTTCCAAAAACGCAGAGTTACAAAAAGGCATTGATTTGAACATGTTCCATAGGAACCCATGTTAAAAAATTCCCATGCATTTCTGCAAAATGCAAAATGCATCAAAAAACGCGCTAGTGTGAATGGAGCCTTGCAGTCCCGCCGGGAGAAGACCGTGATTTTCACAAGAGAACCCGGCAGGCTGGTTGTACCTAAGGCTCGATTCACACCTATGCATGTTGCTTTTGAGCGTTTCTGCAGTGTTTTTTGTGATGCTTGCCACATTTTTGAGCAGCGTTTTTGCAGCGTTTTTACAGCGTTTTTGCAGCATTTTTGCCGCGTTTTGCGTTTTTTTTTTACAGTTTTTTTTTAGACTGTATACAGTCTAAAAAAAAAAAAAAGGCAAAAACTCAAAAAGCTGCAAAAACGCTGTAAAAACGCTGCGCTTGCGTTTTTGATGCTGGTCCACTGAATTCTATTACATGCAAAACGCTGCATTTTGCATGAAAAAAGTCCCTGACCCTTTCCAAAAATGCAGAGGTACAAAAAGGCATTGATGTGAACATGTTCCATAGGAAACCCATGTTAAAAAATTCCCATGCATTTCTGCAAAATGCAAAATGCATCAAAAAACGCGCTAGTGTGAATGGAGCCTTAGAAAGCTGAGAGATTACTCATCACTCCCTCGGTGGCTGAACCAGCAAGGTGTTGCATTTTCCTATGCGTGTCAAGATTTGGTTAATTACAGGTTATGTAATTAACCAAATCTGTAATTTACATTGTACTCAAATTAGCTTGGGTTATTTTTAATTACAGTCATAGACATTCCAAAACTGTTCACATAGATGTCAAGTTACATCCTCCCATCACTATGTGTTCTAAGAATTAATAGAACCCAAAGGACTGTAGTGAAAGCTCTTGGGTCTGTTCTTGTGTCTTGCAGCTGCACTTATTTACAGCAGTAGAAACTTGTGAATGGATGGTTGTGAATGGATGAATTGTGGTTACCAATTGATTTTGGAGCATTTCAAAGAATTTATTTAGCAGATAATCCGCAGCATGTTGAATGTTTTTGTTCAGACAACTCTGAATATTAAAACCAAACCGAGCTAGGATGTTGTGTTCATCCAATATTGTTTTCAAGTAAAAATTCAGTCAACTTTGAAGTGAACGTATAATTTGTCTATTCAGAGTAAAGCAACAGGCTCACTTAACTGCAGCATAGGCGTGCGCACAGGGTGTGACTAGGCACACCCTAATCACCCTGCGTGGTGCAGATTCCACCCTTTAGAACCCTGACATTTCATCAAGGCCCCCAAACTGGGCTCCTAGAAAAACTAGTAAATATACAAATAAAAAAAAATAAAATAAAAAAAATACAAACTACTGACACACCGTTCACTGCTCTACTGACGCCGTAAATATATATATATATATATATATATATATATATATATATATACACACATGCACACACATGCATATGTGTTTCAGCTTTGGGGTGCACACCCTAATGCAATAAGCTGTGCACAACTATGCTCTGCAGCACATACTAACTTTCCCTCCACTGTCCTATGTTTAGTCATCAGGAATGAAATACCCAGTTCTGTATTTTTTTAGAGTTTTACCCGTTCAAGTGCCTTCATATATCTTACGGATACATCAGTGTAAGCTTTTACACTTTATTTGGGGATCCATCCGTCCTCGAATTAATAAACAAATCTTGTATGCTAAAAGGGTTAGTGGAGGCCTCTCGGTTCTTAATCTACAGGCCTATTATACCGCTGCGAACATAGCACCACTGTCGCATCTCCATGAAACACATCAACTACCGCTATGAGCCACTATTGATCTAGTCAACTCCGATCCCATCCCGGTGTCCTCCCTGCCCTGGCTCCCCCCCCCCGGCTCATCGTCCTGTCGTTGGGCCATGCTTAGCACACTCTTTGAAATTATGGGACTCAGTTAAATATTCTGCGGGTCTGATCTCCCCCACCTCCCTCTTTTAAGACTTCTTTATTGCCCATTATTCCCCCCGGGTTGTGATAACCTGGCCCAATTTTCCTGGTGGATCGCGAATGGCTTCACAGATTTTCATTCCCTGTTTACTCCTACTAGGATCCTAGCTTTTGATGCCCTACGCTTCTCTCACAATATCCCTTTGCGAGAACATTACAGCTATCTTCAACTCAGGCACTTTCTTCAGCAGCTTATTAAATCTCATCCTACTCCATATTCTCTGACTCCTTTTGAGAGAATATGCAGAGCTAGACCCCACTCCCCGGGCATTATAGCCCTGGTATACTCCTCTATAATTTCGTCAAGAAAACCCCCATTGAGGCCATACCAACTCCAATGGGAAAAAGAACTGGGGAGGCAATTAGACCCAGAGGACTGGCAAATAATGACTATAACTCTTTCAAAGTGTTCCCACAACGTCCTTATCTTAGAGAATGCCTATGCCGGCTAGATTGGCCCGGTTTATCCCATCCTACTCTCCTTTCTGCTTTCGGGGGTGTTCACAAGAAGGGACAATGGCACATATTTGGTGGTCTTGCCCAAGGGCATGCAGGCTGTGGGTCAGAACCTATGCTCTTCTACGCAATCTATTTCATGTTGACTTTAAAAGAGATCCCTATGAAGCCCTACTAGGCAAGCCAATTGTTGAACTACTTCGCCCGGAAAGGCAACTGGCCCAACATCTGTTTGCTGCGACTAAATTGACAATTTCTAGGGCATGGAAGTCTCCTACGCTTAGCTTTGAAGTTGTTAAAAACGGCATGAATGATATTATGGTAAATGAGGAACTAACGGCCATTCTCTTGGATACGCACGATAAATTTCTCAAAGTTTGGCAACCGTGGATCACATATTTTCATCCCTCCTGCTTCGACAGTACGCTCCTCTCAATTTAGCACTCCCCTGACACATTCCCCGTGGACTCTTCTCTCTCCCCTTTTCTTTCTTCTCATCTTTCAGTTTCTTCTCTTCCCTTAATTTCTTCTTTTTCACCTTTTCTGTTCAATATGCTTTATGCATTCAGTTGATGTGGATATCGGAATGACAGGGATTACCCTGGTTCAGGTGGTTATTTTGATAATACCCTCTCCCGTTGGGGGGCACTGGTCTATGCATGCCTTCGTTCAGACATCTCAGATTTAACATCTGGTCATTTGGGTCTGTAAAAATTTAATCTAATACATTTAATTTAAATTTAATAAATTTAATTTAATAAATCTTTCAAAATGTATTTATTTAATTAATTTGTTTTTTTTGTCCGTTTTTTTTACCTTATGTCTGTTTATTACAAATTGTAACCATCCCAATGTTGTCCATATATGTTGGATTGTTTATCAATAAAACTTTTGTAAAAGAAATACCCAGTTCTTTTGGATATGGGGTTTATGTCATTCTCTCTCCTTTATCCCGCAAACAACTGGGTGCCTGAGTGACGGAGTATTGTCAGATAATTCTGCACTTTCATAATTCATTTTTCATGGACAGGTTGGCTGCTTAACAAACACATCACCCAAAATCACTAAACTGCCCACATGATTTAGTTAAAGTGTTACTAAACCCACAACAGTAAAATCAGTCTGTATATGCAGTAAAGCATGCTTGTTATACTCACCGTGGAACCGAAGGGTATAATCCTCCGCATTGTGTAAAAAGTCTGTTTGATCCTGTCTTCTCTGATCCTCACCTTCTTCCAGTGTCCCCAATATATGATAATATATGATAATACAAAGTCAGGGGACAGGCTGCACATGCTCAGTTTGGTGTGTATTGCTAGAGATTTTTTTTTTTCTTGGGAGAGTGCATGAGATCAGCACAGGGCCAATCAGCATTGTCCAAATAGAGGGTTAGGGGTCCTGCATCCTGATAGGACATTTAGTGCAGAATGAAAACTCCTCCTACAAGATTTAACCAGACACTAATAGAAGTCACAAGACTGTTATATACTGCTGATAAGAAAAGGTATTTAGCAGTTTATATTTACTAAAATATTTGCATTTCCATGTTCTGTGTACGGTGGGAGACCGGATATGGTGAATACAGGGTCCTGCGTTTAGTAAGATTTTAATATCAATATTCCTTCATATGTGGATCTCCCAATTCATACGAAAACAAACACTTTTTAAAGCAGAACTAAAAGGCACAAATACTTAGCTTAGTTCCTGGCTTTTAACAAAAGGACACTTACCTGTTCAGGGTTCCAGCGCTGTCTTTACCTGGGCTGGCTCATCACCTGTCTTTGGCTCCCCAGTGCTGCTATGCTAACTATGAGTAGCCAGCTATGACTCCTTGCAGCTGTCTTCCTATGGTCTGTATTGCGTTGTGTGAATGGTCCTTCAGCCTTCTGGGATCTGTGTCCCAAGAGGCTGCGGGCATAGAAGGGTGAAAGGGCAAACTTCTGCTCAGATCACCTAGGCGATCCAGGAGGAAGTGGGAGTGGGTACCTGTCAAAACCAGGTACAAGCCCCTTCTAAAAAAAAAAAAAAAAAAAAAAAATCCAAAAGTTGAAGGGGGGGGGGGGGGGGGGGGGAGGTAAGCAGAATAACTGAACTTCCCCTTTTGAGTGAAGTTCTGCTTTAAGGACCACTCCTTGAGTTGCATCTGTAATTGAGTAATTGTAATTGAGTGTCACCTTGCAACCTGTAATTTCTGCATACTGATTGACTAATGCTGGCCATACACTATAGATTTGGCCAGTTTGTTCGTTTTTTGTCCAGTTAATGGGCACAAAATCGATAATCGTTGGGACGTTTTTGAGCCGAAAAACAAAGCACATATTTGGAAATTTTCTGCTGAACAAATGATAAATTAAAAGGTTAATGTGTTTTCCGTCCGAACTGTTTGTACTAGGTATATGTAAAAAAACTAACAGAAAATTGATTCATTTATGTCCACTGAACGATTTATCAGTCATTACATGACGCTATCGTTTGCTCTCATGACCGAATATTCGTTTTTGGAAAATGGGTTCGGCTGATTTTTTGTATAGTTTATGGCCAGAATAAGGCAGGTCATACATGGGTCGAATTTTGAAAGAATTTTCTTTCGAAAATCTTATTTACGAATTTTCATTCGAATTTCATACCATTAGTGGGCTGCAGCAACAGCCGATTTTTGTGCGGCCATTTAAGTAATCGGGCATGCTGGAAATTTTTTGAACAACAAACAATTTATAAATAATGATGGGAGAATCGTGCGAGAAATGTAATTGAAAAAGAAATGCGCATTTGCAAGAGAAGAAAATTCCTGGAAAGAAAAGAAGATTCCCAGCTATGAAAATTATTTTCTGTAGCAACATGAGGTGAAATTTTGAAATCAGTGGTGGCCTTTTTGCACATACAGATGCTTGGGATTATTATTGTAGTGCTGTACTGTTCATTATTAATTACATATAACCAGAAAATTTCCTATAAATCTTTCACTTGGCTCCTTTAAACAACTGCCAACTTGTTAGCCCTGTCCGCAAGTGTGACAATGCCAGGGTGGGTTTGTATCACCCTGTAAAGAGCTGTGTGACATGTCAAGTGCTCCTTATAGTTTTGCAGAATACCTAATTTTTAGTTGTGCTATGAACCTTGAAACTCTGTGATATGGTTTTAAAAAAAAAAACAATAAAAATATAAATATATATTTCTGTAAACATTTATCTTTTTCCACACACTTTGACAGCCATAAATTGTCTTAATATTCTGACTCCGATTGTTGTGAAGCGACTATCCCTTGTGAGACCTCTATGCCTGGCCTGTATAAGATATAATCACTGAGGACAATCATCAGATAGTTTGAACTCACCAAATACCGATTCCATCCACAAGATGCTTTTATTCTAAAAATCAGGTTACAGCAGATGACAGGATACAAACAGATGAATAGGTTGTAGTATTTATGCGGTCAAAAGATGACATTGTCTGTAGCTTACAATGCAGAATACATGTGCCCTGCTACATGTGGTGGTAGCTGCACCCATGTCAAAGGAAGTACAATAACAGGAAGAAGGGTGGAGCATTACATACAAAGGAAGTATGTCATAACATAAGGGGAAAATGAACATGTGAAAACAAGGGCATTACCACAAAAGGTAACTAGATGGCAGCATGTGAACTAAATATACACCCTGTTCCAAATTATTATGCCAATGATATTTTTCTCATTTACCTAAATAATTGATGTAAACAACAGTCAGCATAATTCTCATGTTATCAACTATTAAGAGTACAATTCAACAGTTTTTTTTTCAAAATAAAAAACTTACAATGCACTGTTCCAAATTTCAAAACGCTTTATAGGTTGTAAAGAACTTAAAATTTTCATTTGTTGTGTTTGCAGCATATTTACTGAATTCAAAAGCTATTTTAATCAAACTTTGAACAACATTTTAACTTTTTAAACATTTTAACAGGTCACGTTACATTTTAACATAGGACCCCTTATTTGATAGCAGTTTCACAAGTCTTGCATCCATTGAACTTGTGAGTTTTTTGGACAGTTTCTGCTTGAATTCGTTTGCAAGATGTCAGAATAGCCTCCCAGAGCTGCTGTTTGGCTGTAAACTGCCTACCACCCTCATAGATCATTTGCTTGAGGATGCTCCAAAGGTTCTGTAATGGAAATTTGTAAGTTCTGTATATAATTGTATTGTATTTTGTATGTATTGCACACTGCAATCACTGTGCACACAGCACTAATAATGTTTTCAGTACATGTTTACATTCTTTCGAGTCCTGATTAGAATTAGCCTGCCTATGTAACGCCCCTTGTTACCATAAATGTACAATTGTAATATTAATGTGATACCTACATAATCATGTGCATAAAAACGTTCAATTGCGTCATAATAAAGCAGAACAGTTATTTGGAAAGATGCTGAGCGTATCTTTTGTGTCTGTTCCCTACTGCAGTAGTTATTATTAATTTGGAACCACTAATCAATATGAGGATAGGAGTTGCCTATCATCAATTTAACCAAGTCAGTTCTCAATAGGATTGAGGTCAGGGGAGGTTGGAGGCCACACCATGACTTTCTCTCCTTTTATCCCTATTGCAGCCATTGATGCAGAGGTATTCTTTGCAGCATGAGATGGTGCATTGTCATGCATGAAGATGATTTTGTTACGGAAAGCATAGTTCTTCCTTCTGTACCAGGTAAGGAAGTGGTCAGTCAGGAACTCCACATACTTTGCAGAGGTCATCTTTACACCTCTCTTCCCATGATTCTGGCCCAAGACATGACTCCACCACCACCTTGCTGACGTTGCATCCTTGTTGGAACAGGGTGGCCGTCCACCAACCATCCACTACTCCATCCAGGGTTGCATGCACTCATTAGTGAACAGGACTGTTTGAAAATTAGTCTTCATGTATTTTTCTGCCCAATGCAGCTGTTTCTGCTTGTGAGCATTGGTTAGTGGTGGCCGAATGGAAGGTTTATGCACAGTTGCAAGACTCTGGAGGACTCTACACCTTGATGTCCGTGAGACTCCAGAGGCACCAGCAGCTTCAAATATCTGTTTGGTGCTATGTAATGGTGTTTTAGCAGCTGCTCTCTTGATCCGATGTATGGATCTGGCAGAAATCTTCCTCAATGTGCCTTTATCTGCACAAAACCTGTCTGTGCTCTGAATCAGCCACAAATCTCTTAATAGTGTGATGATCACGCTTAAGTTTTTGTGAAATATCTAATGTTTTCATACCTCATCCAAGGCATTGAACTATTTCACTCTTTTCGGCAGCAAAGAGATCCTTTTTCTTCCCCATATTGCTTGAAAATGGTGCTCTGCTTAATAATGTGGAACACCCTCCTTTAGTAGTTTTTCCTTTAATTGGGCTCACTTGGCAATCTAATTATTACAGGTGTCCGAGATTGTTTTCAGTGATCAAAAGAGCCCTGAGACACAATGCCATCCATGAGTTAAACTGAAAAACAAAATATTTAATCTTTGTGACACTGAAATAGAATTTGCATAATAATTTGGAACAGGATGTAAAAGTCCATAGAAAATGGTTAAGGAACAATCTATATAAATTCTATGCCCCGTTGGGGCAGCACACTCCCCGTCTGGCATGGTAAATGTCACTATATACATTAGAACGGTAGTTATGCGACTGTAAATAACAAACAGTATAATTTGCTAGATGTCTTAAAGACCTGAAAGATATAAAAAAAAACATGCATATAATGCAATAACAATAACACTTTCTTCTTGAAGTCATAGATAGGATCCAGCAGTGTAGGCAAAGTTCATTCTCCAAAGGGCAAGAACAGAATAAGATAGGTCTGATGAAAGTCTTTACAGTCCCTTGTCTTAAAACCTTCACCTCCACCTTACGTACCTTACCTTCATCACTAGGAATGCTCTTTACAATAAGTCCCATGGGCCATTCGATTCTTTCAGCTTGCTGGTCCTTAAGCAGAACAAGATCTCCAACTTGTATGTTAGGGTTCAACCATTGCCATTTCCTGCATCCTTGCAGAGTAGAAAGATACTCCATCTTCCAACGATTCCAGAAGCAGTTGGCGAGGTGTTGTACTCACTTCCACTGGTCATAGCACAGATTTCCTGCTTTAAAGTTTCCAGGTGGAACAGGAACAGACCCAAGCTTCAGGGTAAGAAGAGTAGTTGGGGTAAGGATAGTTGGGGTCTCTGGATCTTTGGACACTTGAACAAGTGGTCTTGAATTGATTATGGCAGATACCTCTGCCAGGAAGGTAGTTAGAATCTCGTGGGTAAGTCTTGTGGAATTAAAGTCCATAAGCATAGAGTCCAATATTTTACGTGTGATGCCTATCCTTCTCTCCCATGAGCTACCCATGTGGGAAGAATGAGGAGGATTGAAAATCCATGTACAGCCTTTTTCAGCTAAAAAGTCTTGGATTGGTCTAGAGTTGAGCTGTAACTCTCGACAGGCTCCAACAAAATTAGTTCCACAGTCAGATCTTAGTGTCTTAACTGGTCCTCTGATGGCTAGGAATCGTCTTAAAGCATTAATGAAACTTGAGGCATCCATAGATTCTATTACTTCAATGTGTACTGCACACACACTCATGCAAGTGAATAGCACTGCCCATCGTTTGCTATTTGCTTGGCCACCTCAAGTTTTGCAGGCTGTTACCATCCATGGCCCAGACATCCAGACCAACATAAGTGAAAGGTGGGTCAGTACTTAACCTGTCAGCTGGCAAATATGACATTTGCTGTTGCTGGTGTTTCCCTCTCAGTTTGTGACACTGAACACAGCTGTGCAGTGTAGCTGTGATCTGTCTCTTTTCTCCTATAATCCAAAGGCCTGCAGCTCTTATGGCACCCTCTGTGAAGTGTCTACCTTAGTGCTTAATCCCTTCATGGTAGTGCCATATGAGCAAAGTGGTGATGTGATGGCAAGCAGGTATAATGAGAGTATTCTGTTCTTGCTCACTTAACTTAGCATTGTTTAAAGGTCCACAAACCCTTAACATGCCATCATTGTCAATGAATGGATTTAGGTTGGCAATTGGACTGTTTTTTGCAATGTCCCTCTTGTCATGGATACATTTAATTTCTGAGCCAAAGACACTCTGTTGTACACTGCATATTATGATCAGTTCACCTTCAGAAATGTCTTTTGCAGAAAAAAGCTTTTGGCACATGTGCCAACCTTGACAGTGAGCATCTGTGGGCTTTGTGTGGAAGCAATCTGCAATATGAACTAACCTTGCAATGGTGCGTACAAGCCTTCTCCACTTGGAGAAACGTTCAAAGCGTTGACAGCCCAAGATGAGCCTTTGTTCAGTTCTGGTGACGAGAGTTTTAACTTCAGGACGATCTCTCTGGATCCTTGTCAGGTTCTAGAAGACTGAAGACATCAGCTGTGGTTTCTTCTGGATGATCCAGCAGGAATTCAGGGCCTGTTAACCAAGAAGAATTTGCAAAAACACTTGTAGACACTGGCCTGGTGGCATGATCTGCAGGGATAATTTCAGATGGAACATAATGCCATTGTTCAGGTTTAGATTTCCTGATTCTCTCTACACAGTTGCTGACATAGACATAGAAACATTTAGTCTGATTGTATATGTAGCCCAGAACAACTTTGCTGTCAGTGTAGAATCTGACGTCATCTATCTGAATGTCTAGCTCACGCAGTATGAAATCTGCTATTTCTACAGCTAGCACAGTCCGACAAAGTTCAAGCCTGGGAATCGGTGTGTTCAGGCTTAGGTGCTAACTTAGCTTTCCCAAACAGAAACCCTATGTGGGCTTGATTACAAGAATCTTAAGGGTAAGCGACAGCTGCTATGGCCTCAGTAGATGCATCTGAGAAGATGTGAAGCTCTTTCCTCTGACTTGTGGAAGTGTAGCAGCTTGGTGTATGGATTCCATCTAAGGCATTTACAGATCGTTTCCAGGACTCCCACTTTGAAAGCTGGTCTATCGGTAGTGGAGCATCCCAATCTTTAATAGTCTCTGAGAACATCTAAGTCAGGATTTACCTTGTATGGTGATGGAAGCTAGGAATCCCACTGGATCGCATAGGCTGTTCACTACTTACAGAACACCACATTTGGTAAATGGCTTGTCTGCAGAGCTGACTCGAAAAACAAAGGTGTCTTTTAATAAGTCCCACCGTAGGCCCAGACTTCTCTGTACAGGTGGTATGTCCATTACTCTGTCTTCGACTGACAAGGCTATTTTGTTGTCATTTGTAGTACAAAACACTGTGGTACCTAGGTTGTCATCACAAAGGTTAGGAGTGACGTCAGGTACTTGGATGATGTCAAGAGGCTTCTCTTTTACTTCATAATGGTGAGGGCACTGTTTTAAGTGGGATGCACGTCCGTTTCCTAACATGTAAGTTTTTAAAGAGTGGATCTCGGATGACGTACGCATTCTATCCAAACATACGTCGCCCACGATTACCCAGCCTAGATCAAGTTTTTGTGCGTAAGGGGCATCGTCAGGTCCATTGCACTGCTTGCGTACTTTGTGTACTCTGAGAATGTCTCTTCTTAGCAAGATCAAGATTTCAGCATTCATGTCCATTGCAGGAATTTCATTAACAAGTTGTCTCAAGTGAGGATGGTGATATGCAGACTTCTGTGCATATTCTCTTTTGTACCTTGAGCCTTGTTGTGTCCATTTCTCTTGCAGGCCGTATGGCAGTTTAGACACCACTGGATTGACACCATGAGCAGTGTCCAGGAAGCTTAGTCCAGGTAGACATGGGTCTGTCTTTGCCAACTCCAGCTCCATGAAAAGATCACTGAGATTTTGGAGCTTGCGATAGTCTTTGTTCCCTATTTTTGGGAAGTTTTGCAGTCTCTTGAATAGAGTGCTTTCTATGGCTTCAGAGCTACCATAGGCTTGCTCAAGTCTTGTCCATGCAGCAACAAGACCTGCATCTGGGTGGCCAACATGCATTGTTCTCAGTCTTTTAACACAATCTGCAGATTCTGTCCCCAGCCACTTTATGAGCAAATCAAGTTTCTCCTTGGTAGTAAGGTTGAGATCAGCAATGGCAGCTTTGAAGGTTGATCTCCAGGCCCTGTAGCTCTCCGGACAGTCGTCAGACCTTGAGAGGGTTGTGTAATGAGCTCACGGCGTACCATATATCTGGCAAAGTCATTCAAGTCTGATCTCTTACTCTTCGATGCCAAAGTAACTTGTGTGAAAGTCCTCTGGTGAAGCAGGGTGAGGTTTACCAGGATGAAATGATGTTGCAAGAGCGTTTAACTGTGGTGTAATCCTTAAGGCTTGTGCTGGCTGTGGCTTGAGCTGCGGCTTGTCACTGGAAGTCACCTTGTTGTCAGCAAGAGGTGATGCGGTTTGCTGCATAGATGCACTTGTGTTGTAGACTTGAAGAGGCTCAGACATTTGGAGCTGAGAGGTCTCTGTGTTAAGAGTCAGAACAGTGTTGTTAGTAAGACGTACAGGAGATAACTCTGTATCTTTGCAAACATTATGCTTTAGTACATATTCACTGATGCGTTCAACTGGGGCTTGCAGTTCCGCTGGGATGGAACAGTTTGATTTAGCACTTTCTCCCATTGCTTGTTCGAGGACTCTCAGCCTTGCCAGGGCAGCTGCTTCCTCCCTTTCCATTTACAGAATCTTTAATTGGGAATCTAACTGGGAATCTGCCTCTGCTTGTTGAGCTTCCATCTTTGCCATTTGTGTTTCTATTTCTGCTTCTTGAGCTTTCATCTTTGCCTCTATTTCTGCTTGTTGAGCTTCCATCTTTGCCTTTTGTGTTGCCTTTTGTGTTTCTAGTTCTGCTTCCCTTCTGGCAAAGGAGCTTTGCACCTTTTTTGATTCCGCATCAGCACGGGCCTCTATTGTCTTATCGCTTAATGTTGTCTTATCGCTTAAGAAGAACGTGCAGTGTGCCTGGTTGATGTGGATCTGTGAGATCTGGTCTTCTGTAGTTGAGCAATGCAGCGTTCTGCCTTACCCTGGGCATTTTGCACTAAGAGATCCCTTTGTTGGTTTAGTGCATCAGCCCTGGTCAGTTCTGCTGAAGAGTCCTCTATATTGCAATCCTGCAAGAAAGCTGTGTATTTTGTGAACAGCTGCTGGTAGCATTCGTACGCGGCAGATAAGCGATCTATAGAGTCTCTTAGTTCAGCTAGTTGATCATTAAAGTGTGACAAAACTGACATGCAGTGTGAAGTTCTGTCCCAGAAGTCTGACAGATTGCTGGAAAACTCATCTCTAGTGGTTTCATAGTTTTCTTTGAGTTTCTGTGTAGGTGTCAGGTCACCTGAGGCTAGGTGACAGATGCACACCGTTGGGATCAGGAGTGCACTGCAAGGTAGTGGACCCTACGGCTGACTGCTGCGGATGGGAGTCAGGGTGGTAAGGAAGGCAGGGCCGCTGGAACACTAACGCGGATCACACTGGGGTTAGAGCGTAAGATTCCCTAGGGCGCGGAGTCTAAGAGCCAGCAGGTGTTCACCAGAGCCTCTAGTGGTGAGGATGGACTGGGCTCCAGGTCGCGACCCCCAGGGTCCAAGAGCTCACGCCCACAGTAGGCAACAGGAGGATAGGGATAGTAAGGGAATAAGCCAAGGTTGGGGCCACAAGCAGACAAAATAAACAGAGTACACGCCAAAGGTTCAGGGTTACAGGAAGAAACAGGGATAGTCGGGGACACACCAAAAGGTCAGGGTCACAAGCAGACAGGAATAGTTGAGAACACGCCAAGGTCGGTAACAGAGACAAACGTAGAGCACACGGCAAGCAGGAAACAGGAAGCCAAACACAAAAAGGTTGATCAGCAGGGCTGGCCTGCAGTGCACAGGTTAATACAGAGTTCTCTGATAGGAGCTGGGGTGGAGCCATGCTAGAGGAGAGATTATAAAAGCAGTCAGGTGAGAGTCAGCTGGTCTCTAGAGATGAACACATGGTGATAGGTAAGCTGACAGACAAACTCTATTACGTAACCTTGACAGTAGGTTTTATTGTACGTTTGGGTCTTACACTCTGTTCGACAATATCTGCAGAATCTGCTCCCTGTACATCTGCGTGTTCAGAGGCATGATGAATCTGCATTGGTTCAGCCACAAAGGGCTGCTCAGAGTCTTGTCTAGACATTTTTCAAATTTTTGCTAGAAATGGTACTGTCTCTTTAAGAAGATGAACAGCAGCTTAGACAGATGGGGTAACGCAGTTCAATGTAGAGAAACAGTTTGAGGTGCAGTAAACTCGTGCAACCATGTGCTTCACAAGATGACAGATGGCAATGAGCTTGATTGCAGATCAGGCGCACACATACACAGAAGGCTGTGGGAATTCTATACATCTTTTGACTATTCTGACTGCGATTGTTGTGAAGCGACTATCCCTTGTGAGACCTCTATGCCTGGCCTGTATAAGATATAATCACTGAGGACAATCCTCATCAGATAGTTTGAACTCACCAAATACCACAAGATGCTTTTATTCTGAACATCAGGTTACAGCAGATGACAGGATACAAACAGATGAATAGGTGGTAGTATTTATGCGGTCAAAAGATGATATTGTCTGTAGCTTACAATGCAGAATACATGTGCCCTGCTACATGTGGTTATAGCTGCACCCATGACACAGGAAGTACAAAAACAGGAAGAATGGTGGAGCATTACATACAAATTAAGTATGTCATAACATAAGGGAAAATGAACATGTGAAAACAAGTGCATTACTACAAAAGGTCACTAGATGGCAGCATGTGAACTAAATATAAAAGTCCATAGAAAATGGTTAAGATACAATCTATATAAATTCTATGCTCCGTTGGGGCAGCACACTGTCTGTACATTTCTGGATGTTAGTAACCCTCTTGTTTGTGGCAATAAAAAACTCACATAACAGTACGCTCAAATGTAAATGCATTGTAATGTGTGCTACTGCAAGATGGTTACTGTAGTTATGTGGGTTGGGGTCTTCTAGATAATTAAAAGAGATATAAGTGACATATGTCACAAGAAACCCTGTCACTTTTCATTTCAGCAACAATCTTACAATAAGATTGTATGAGTTTTACCCCAACATTTCATATTCCTGATATATGTCTGTTGTACCATGTGCTTGTGTTAAAAGGTATCTTGTTCTCTTTGTATTAGGAGTGAGAATAAAAAAAACTATACCCAAGGTGCTTGGTTATAAACCACTTCCTCAGCTGTAAAATAAACTTTGAGTATAACAAATCTAATTTAAAAAACTGCAAATGCAACAAAGTATTACATGATACTGCATCACATCATATTGTGTATACAGGTATTTAAATCACAGTATATAAGTTAACATCACCCTGGAGGTATAACTATGTGCTAAACATAAGAAAGCTGTCACTTACAATGCGCCCTTGCTGCCACTTAAAACTGGACTGGGAATCCCAAGGACATTGTGTAACAGAGGAGGGTAAAACAAGGATGCAAAAAGCGCATCAAAACAGACAGTAAATATTGCACTCACAAGCATGGAAACAGAGGGCGTACATAAAAGAAAGCTCAGCCTAAGAGTCTGGTGATGTGACCAGTACAAAGCCTCTTCAGCCACCTTTATGAGCAGATTGTGCTGCAGACTCAGGAACGCCAGTATAAAGAGCAGACACCACCGCTGAGGGATAATATCCACTCTCACCCCTGTCAACTTGTGCCTTCTGTATCCACACTTGTGAGCGCAATATTGTCTGATTTTACGTGTGCCATTTTAATAAAGGTATCACTATATTATGTAGCTGTTTTTGCACCCTTGTTTGCTCTCCTCTGTTCTCTTTTTATTTATTTCTTTGTGTGAAATATCTGGTGATTCTGTCAGTCCCCTTGCTTTCCTATTTCAAACTGACCACACTAGGCATGAGAGCACATTGATCCCAGCGTGGCCAGTTTTCTAGCTGTGCTGAGAGAACAGCCTGCCTGTTCTCCCATGATCAGACTTATACTGACACACCCCTCTTGCAGAGCCACTCACTGGCAAGATCAGTGTAATGCTGTTTCTCCACCCCCTCCTCTCTAAGCCCCTTATGCAGCTTAGAACAAAGATTATGTGATCAAATATTTTAAACTGAATGGGTTGTTTTACAAGGTGTTTGTTCACATATTTTCTGCATGTTATTTACCTATAACAGCATACAGTGTATAGACATCCAAAAGCCTTAGACTGCTGCTGGGTGGCACCATCTTGCATCTGATGTCAACAGCCCCAGCTAAAACTGGGTCGGTGCTTACACAAGACCATGGACCTTTACCTGCCCCAGTACATGTGTGTTTGGGCCTGGCTGCTCAGGTATAAAATGCTGCATTGTGGGGAGTGTTGACTAGCTCTGCAACAGGAGGCAGGGGAATTTTTGTAGGCTAAATATATGATGCTTTGTACTTAAT
Source organism: Aquarana catesbeiana (assembly GCF_042186555.1). Classification (NCBI taxonomy): domain Eukaryota; kingdom Metazoa; phylum Chordata; class Amphibia; order Anura; family Ranidae; genus Aquarana; species Aquarana catesbeiana. Next base: position 243,387,824 of record NC_133327.1, read on the forward strand.
GAATAAAATGCTAGTTCACTTTAAACAGCTATTCATTTGACTCCTTTTTATCTCCTCTCTAGTCTGGTCTACAGGCATTTAGCAGTATCCCTTATAACAATGGACACTCTTTCCAGGCATAAAAGAAGGCATCTTGTACTGCAGAGTATTTTGATGTTATGGAGCAGATCTTGTTGATAAATGTGGGAGCTAATTTTAAGAAAATCATTTTTTTAACAGCAACCAAAGGTGGGTAATGTGTGATTAAGAGGGGGTAGCCATCAGTGCCTCTGTCTCTTACAAAACCCCACCCTGGCCATGGCTTGGATTTGAAGGTGACTGTGAAGCAATGACTGGTCAGACTCTCAGGGTCCCAACTACAGAAGAAAGGTAACAAGGGGCACTGCTGTAACTCAAGTCAATTTCTCCAGGGATGCAAAAGTAGTTTGTTTTTTTTTTCTCTTTATTTTTTTTTACCCAGGACAGGTTTATTTTACAATTCTGGAAGCTGGTGACTTATGTATGGGATTTTGTGTTCAGAATTATAGCATTGCTATACTAAGCAGAGAAATACGATAATGTCAATAACCATGCAGCCAAGTGGCTGATGTCTTTGTATGCAGTGATCACAAAACAAAACATTAATAATTTACAAGTGCATAAAATGGTTTATTAAAATGTACACTATCCTTATTTTTTTCTTGCAAGAACTGAATCTAAGATTCAATTTAGCACAGCAAGCTGTTTGTAAAATATATACAATATATATATACCTATATTCAAACATATTGTGAACATATGCACAGTACAAATTATTCTGTATTTTGGTAACTAGATTTCAAAAAATATCTGTGGATTTTTAAGAACACAGAATAATTTTCCATTATGATGATAAACACATGTGAAATAAATTAGGCTGGCCATACATTACCACTTTATCACTAGTGACAATCAATCAGTTGTACCATTAGCAACAATCTGATAAGTTTGGTCATAATGCAGAAAATCTGCTGTGATCATCCTTTTTTTTTATCAAAAGAAAAGGAAACAGCTGCATCTATAAAATAAAATATGCAGCTATAGGAAAAGGGGAACAGATGTCACAGTGACATCCAGATACTTGCTCTGGGTAACCTGAAATACCTCTTTTTTTAAAGTTTAACCTCAGGCAGATATAAGAGACACAAATTAATGCTGATTTGTTTTCACCTAACCAGATATCAGCCTCTGGCAGTCCCTGTACAGCAGATTTCAGATTGAGGGAGTGAGCAACAGCACAAGGAGCCAAACAGTTGTGCTCTAGTGCAAGGTGCATGCTAATAGGAGGATATAGCAGAGTGACAAAAAGATAAGCTACAGTCACATGGTAGGGGTGACAATGAGACCTTAAAGTGTTGCTAAACTGCAACCAAGAAAAATTAGGTCTCTCCTACTGCCAGACAGATCTGTGCGGTGTGGCAGAGCTGTGTACATCATAGAACTGGCTGAACAAAAATACAATTTGTCTATACAGCAGTGTGTCTGAATTTCAGGTTTAAATGTAAGTCCCTAAGTGGGTTGTTGAATATAGATAATGGTACAGTGTAGAGAAAAGGGGCTTGACTCCTTTCTTGCACTGGGGATAAAGATATGCTTCTGTGCCTATGAGATCAATCCTTTTTGATTCTTTGAAGACTCTTCAGGCCTATTTCTAAGCAAGGCTTTTCCCTCAGCTACAGAAACACACAACAGTTACATGAAATCCAGAATTATTTGTGTTTGGGTCCCTCTGCCTTGTACCAGTGATGATCCACCCTGTACATGGATCCCAGTGACCACCAACACAGTTTAAATGATTTTTTTAAAGAGGTAAAGCCCTGCAGAGAAAAGTTGTTTAATAAACAATGAGTAACAGTAGCACTAATACAGTTTTACACATTAACCAACTCAGAGTATTCTTGTGCCTTTCGTTCCCCTCAGAACATATCAGGCCGAAGTAAAGAAACACTAGCTCAGCAGGAACAACAGAAAATAGCTCCAGTATCAACAGCAGTGTATGCTTCCTGACTAGTAAATCACAGGCCCTGTCTACCACTGGCCAGTGGTATACTAAAAGCAGTCCACATTGGGGCCATTGTGGTGGAGAGCTCCTACCCCATAGGGGGAATTTGTAATCCACTGCTCAGTCTGCCTTGGCAAACTCTTTGTAGGTAGTGACAATGGCAACAGTAACAGACTAGGGTGGCCAGCAGGCCTCTAACCAAGATGTTACTGCGGTGAAGTCCTCATGGTTACTATGGGGTCCTGGATTTGCTCTCACACTCAGGGTAGTCGTAAAAAAAAAAAAACCCACAGCCTATGAGTGGAGTCAGGTGAAACATAGCCCACCAGGCCTTGGGCTTACTTCATAAACCTGCATTGGAGATCATTCCTCTGCAATTCACAGCAACATATGGTCCTCTCACAGTAAGATAATGGAGTAGTAGGAAAACTGAAACACTGGAACACCCAGGACATTGGAACAACCAGACACTGGAACAACATGACACTAAAAAAACTGGACAATAAAACAGATTCCTCCTGCCCTGTTGGCAGGCGTGAGTATAGTCCCTTGGCTACAGTGACAGCCAATCAGCAGTTATTCTGGCTCTTTTCTTTCTCCCTGCCTGTCCATGAAGCAGTGGAGGAAAAAAGTGTCTGTGCAGGTGGAGTGCTCTACTGGGCAGATTTAAAAGAGCCCAGCCAGCGCTAAACTTGTAAGTAGTAGACTATTGACATACTCCACATATTGTTGCACAGCTGTCACAATTGCCAGACAACTGGAGAGGAGACTTTCATGTGCTAAAAAGAAATTATAGTGCCTGTCCACATTATAGGTATGGGTTTTCCAATAAATCTTAGTTTGAAAACCACTGGTTTGAATGTGATGGCTCTGTAATTGTTTTGGATGACTCTGGCAAGCAATAAAAGATAAGTTTGCTGCTTAGTCTTATGTGACCTATAATCGTAACAAAGCTATACGTGTATTTTTTTTTTATAGATCTTGGTATGAGCAATCTTTAAAAAGCAATTCTTAATCGATTTATATATTTAAAGATCCAACATATACAGTATTGATTTAAAATACAATCTATTAAAAGTTCTTTAATTGATCTGTATTATGATCACATTACTGATGACAAAACACAGTAATATTTATTTGATTGATCATAAATGATAGATAAAATTCTTCCACAGCCAATCGACTTGCCATTGTCAAAATCACTTGAAAGCCCACCAAATCAATTAAATGGTAAGTTCACATTTGGAAACATGTTCCACCTGTTTTTAGGGTGCAATATGCATCATTTTCCCGCTCCTGCAGCCTTTCCCTGATGCCCACACTCCCTGCCCACACAACAGGCCAGGGATCTTCTCCCCACACCAGCTATCACTATTTGAAAAGAGCACGGCCGCGTGGGTCTCTGCCCACACGACTACGTCATTTATTCACAGGGTTCTGTGAATGGATGTATTGACAGCCTTTGCAGCTTTTGGCTTGTAGTTCTCAATTAACTACCAAGGCGCTGTTGAGCTCTCTAGGTAGTTCATTGATTCTTCTTGTCATTGTGTCGCTGCCTGCCCGTATGAGGTACGAGCAGATAGCTTACACTGACAGTCTCCAAGAGTCCTACTTTGCAAATTGAATGCATTTTTTTTTTACCTGCAAAAAAACGTGCATTTATTATTTTTTTCAAAAGGTGAATATACCCTTTAAATCAAATGTAGGGTCTCTTATTTAACTCTTATTTAACGAGAAGTGTGGCCAAAGCCTTTTTTGGTCATACTTTTTTTCTGGGTCACTGGAATACACTTAGCTGATTACTCTTGTGACTCAGAATCTGCTCACAGTGGGCTAAAGTCGGCTGTCAGCTAACATCACAGAGCCACTCTTGGCTCTGGAAGGATTCTGACCATTTTGCCCTGATTAACAGCTGTCTCCGGCTCTCAGTGCTCCAGTCAGCGCTGGAGGGGCAGAGCAAAGAGCTGTGACTGACAGTCACTGCTCACCTTTTCTAAGCAGTCTAAGATCATCAGGTCATGTAATATTTCAGTTATTAGGATTAAGAGCCAGCGGGAGACAGCAGAAGCATCACACCGAGTATTTGTGTTTTGTTTTTCGTAACCCCAAATTTCTCCTTTCAATTTGATTTTTAAAGTTGCATTGAATGATCGACTGAATGATCAAATCAATATGTGTGTGGCCACCTAATTGCTACTTTGATGACGTGTGCCTGAAAAAATAGCCCCTGTGAAAAAAAAAAAACAGGTAAGAAAATATGTCTAAAACCTTTTTAACCTTTTTCACAATGTTATCTGTGAAAGTAAAAGAGAGATGGAGAGAATGAGAATGTAATTGTACCTGCAGATGAGCCGGGAATTTTGTTCTCAGTGACAAAATCTCCCGTACAATCCTCCCCTTGTTTGCATGGTGTGGGAAGATGTCTTCAGGCAAACACTACAAAGCGTTGTCCTTTATGGCTTTCACATTTCACTGTTTGCTTGCTTATATATTTGCACCAACAGAGCATTTTATCAGTCAGCACATGCTGCTAGCAGATGCTTTGGCTTCCTACTGATCGATAATGTTTTGATGTGGATCACAGTTCCACAACATGGAATAATATCAGTCATGCTACTGGACTGTGAAGAACAAAAATGCCTGAGATGCAAAAGTATTCATTCAGAAAATAACATTTCCTATACAAAACATGCTGAGTCTTCAGAGCCTACGGAGAACAGGGATTAAAACCCTGTGAGCTCCCGTGATATACCTCTGTGTCTCTGTGTGTGAGAAGACACTTTCTGTTCTCAGGAAAACAGACTTATAGTTAATCATACAAGACTATTTATCCCCTAAAGGATAAATCAAATCTTCAAAGGTTACAACATTATTGTAAGCTACATTCTTTTGTGACTTGCAGCTAGGTTTGTATTTAGAATTGAATCTGGCATCCAAGATTGTATGTCCAAGTTCTTGGCCAGTGGTCAGTGGTACTGTGGGTTTGTTAGTGGGCTGTTTTGACAGTACTCCCTCTTTTAGCCAAAATCTCTTGTTCAGTCCTAGGGCTACTAAGATTTAAAAAATAATAAATAAAAAATATTATATACTGTATATCTTGATTCACATCTTGTTTGCCATGATTATCTTTATTTTCATATTATTTGTATATGATCAATATGTTCTGGTTCTCAATAGTAACATTCTCAATTACAATACTTATGGCAAGTAACAATCTTTTTTTTTTTTTTCAAATCTTTTATTTAATCAAGAGACAAGATCCATAGCATCAAAGCAGTGGAAATTAAGGAATATACAGTACATTACAACATAGTACATCATTGGTATAACATCATGTAGGAGACAAAGTCAAACACCACATGTACTACTGGGGTCTGAGGTGCGTTATGTGGTCCTGGCCCGTATCCCTACCAGACATAAAAGTTTATTTATGGAAGGGTGAGAGGAGGCCATTTGTTGGAGGAGAAATTAAACAGAGTAACAATCTTTATGGCTTGGTGCATTGAGCCTTGAGTTTCTTTTTTAAGTAAACCTAACAAGCCAAAGATGGAAACGAATATCGGGTTAGAAAATAGAAAAGAGTGTGAAGAATTGGTTTATCATAATGTACGGAAAGTAACCAAAGCCCAAAGTTGGTAAATAAGGTAAAGTAGCAGTCAGGCTTATGCCCTGTACACATGAGCGGACTTTTCGACCGGACTGGTCCAACGGACCGAATTCGGCGGACAATCCGACCATGTGTGGGCTTCATCGGACCTTCAGCGGACTGTTTCTGTCGAAAATCTGACGGACTTTAGATTTGGAACATGTTTCAAATCTTTACGTCGGAACTCCGCCGGACCCAGTTCTTATCGAAAAATCCGCTCGTCTGTATGCTAGTCGGCGGACGAAAACCGACGCTAGGGCAAATATTGGCTACTGGCTATGAACTTCCTTATTTTAGTTCGGTCGTACGTCATCACGTACGAATCCGGACTTTGGTGTGATCGTGTGAAGGAAGTCCGTTCGTTCGAAAGTCCGTTGGAAGTCTGTCGAAAGTCCGTCGGAAAGACTGTTGGACTTTTTATTGCCGAAAAGTCCGCCCGTGTGTACAGGGCATAAGTCCCTGTGATCAGTAGTTACTCCCTTTTTCCATTTTTTTCCTGCATCCATCACAAATTGAGGGTTTGGCTCTAAAGTAGGCATTTCAGTTTCTTTGTACAGCCCTAATGAGATTTCTATAATAGGAAAGTGAAAATATAGCTTCAAGTGGAACCTACGTAGATGTGACAGAATGCCAGAAATTAACTTCTCACTGTAAACCTCATTTTTTTTTCTAAGAAAAGTCTTTGTTGCATCACAGCAACCAACAATATTTAAATGTGCACTCAGGATAATAGTTAGAAAGTGAAAGTGTGAATCTGATTTGTTTCTGATGACTAATACAGTAGTTCTTTTAAAATCCACTTTAGTAAATAAGGTCCCTAGTATTCTAAACCCACTGCCACTTATTCTTGTGATGATTTCCATTATAATTACAGGACACCCTTACAGAACAAACATTCTTTCATTGGATCCTTTTGACAGATGGTGCAAAAGGAATCAGTGACTATTATGAACATACTGGGGTGTGGATCAGATAAAGTTATATAAAGAATTTTTCTTGAGTGCATGTGAATGCTTTCAGTTTACACTTGCTAACCAATGAGATCTAGCCTAGGAAGTAAATACATCTAAAAATATGCATAACTTTTATGCACCGGGTATACTACTCTCCAGAGTGGTTGGCTAAAATTTACCCTGATAGAAGACCGGTCTTCCCTAGATCTGACTCAGAGGTGGGCTCCTTCTTTCATGTTGTTTGGTCTTGCCCGCAATTGCAGGTCTTTTGGAAAGGAGTGGTTAATGACGTCAATTCAATAAGTAATTTGTGAGTCCCCTGCGATCCGATACCTCAATTACTTGGTATTTGTGATGCGTTAGAAGCCCCTCAATATAAAAAATGTTTTGTATTTTATGCTGCTTTCTACGCTAGGAAAGCAATCCTTCTTCAGTGCAATAAGCCTCTCCCCCTGACAGTCCATCAATGGAAAACCCTTGTGAACTCAGCCCTACCCCTATACAAGCTGACGTATATGGGACGTAGCTGTCCGAAAAAGTTTGATAAGCTTTGGGCGGCATGGGTCAGAGAGAGACAGCTGCCTGTAGAGTAGGGTTGATCTATGAAACATGAGTATACTGCACATGAGCCCATTGGGCAGTTATTTCCTAGCTGTTTCTACTATTCTTCTGACATCTGACCTTTTTCTGGAGTGCTTGTCCTCTCCCTTTACAGTGAGCTGAATTCCCCCTTCTCTTGTACTCCCGGTCCACATTAAGCACAATAACAATACTGTTTTCTGATAATAGCATCTTTTGTTGATATTATTTTGCTCTGTTTATTTATTTATTTTATTTATTTATTTTATTTATTTCAGGTACTTATACCTGAAATAAATTATGGTTTATGGTGATCGATACCTGACTGAAGAGAATGTAGCACAGTTTTTTGGTTCTTTGTATTGAAACTTGAATAAACTTTATGTGAAAAAAATAAAAATAAATATGCATAACTTAGTATGTCAAGTCCTGTGTCTGCAGACTACATTATTCAGCAATAGCAGAAAATGCAACTGTCAGAAACCCATGACAGTTTTCAGAACAGCAAGAAAAAAAGACAAAATGGCTTGATCAATGTCACAGACATGGCTCCCATTCAGCATTCATAGCTATCTTAGAGCCTGGCATACACAGGTAGTTTTTTTTACATTCAATCCAGCGACTGAACAAAAAATACTAACTATGTGATGTTAGTACAGCGATCCCCCCCACTGAGCTATTGTGTCCGCTAGAACATACCGGTCAGAGTTTGCAGCCATTGGCTGCAAACGCTGATCGGATGCTGATTGGTTGCTGGTTTTCCAACATGTCCATTTGACGGAAGCTGGATGTTAGACCAGCTTCTGTTGGACAGGCTGCTGTACACACTGGCTGAATGTCAGATGGGTTCTGTTGCACCAGGCAATACTGCCTGATATTCGGCCCATGTGTACATGCTTTAAGGGTGCCAGTACAACCTAAGCAACAAAAAATAAATGTGCTTGAGTATAATGCACAGTCTAGAGTTAATTGGGATGGGATAAAGGCAGCCACCACAAGTTCTACAGACATGGTAATGTAGACAAAAACTCACCCAAGCTCTACCGCATGATTGTAGAATGATGAGCTGAATAACGGTGCTCGGGCTTGTTGTGTCCCATAAACATCAAAATAACAAGAAATGCCGTAAACTCGAATGCTTCTTCTTAAATCTTTATTGAGCACTAACAGCAGTGCAACATCTAAAGTGCTAACATGTTTTGACCAGAGCCTTCCTCATAGCATGCGATGAGGAAGGCTCCGGACGAAACATGTTAGCACTTTAGATGTTGCACTGCTGTTAGTGCTCAATAAAGATTTAAGAAGAAGCAATCTAGTTGCCGCAATTTCTTGCTATTTTGAAGTTCTACAGACAGCCTTGAGATCTTGTATACAAATTAGACCATCAGGACCATTAGTTCTGATGAAGTGTATTGCTGCCGTCAGGATTTGTCTTTTGCTCTATGATCTTATTAATCAAGAAATAAAAGCTACGTTTTAAGTATGGCAGTTCCTAGGAGCAATGCTTTATATAGAAATCAGTGCAGGTCCATATGGCAAACTGATTATTGAATTGGGAGCGTATATTGTAAATTGTTGGCTGAATGCCAATACAAGTAGACCTGAGGTCCCCTTTCCATTAAGCTGGAAAGCAGCACTCCTTGTAAGGATTCCTTGGAGGGGAATACTGATGTATAAATTGTTATCAGTAAACAGCAGCTATAATTCACCACTTTGCTTGTGCTTACTTGAATTTCCTGTTTAATGGATTTCCAGTGAAAGAATCCCATACCTGTAATATATGTTCGTCCTTCAATGTCTACTAGGAATATGACTTAGTGTCATAAAACATGATCCTCTGTATAAACTTGTGACAGCCACTACCTTGATTGCTCTATTGATCTTTTTAAAAGGCAATAATTCATCTCCCTTAAAAAAGCAAATACGTCTTTGCCCTTAAAATAGGTAAAGTATACATTAAGCCTTCAAGCTGATGTCTAGCCGGATTTAGACTAAAAAAAACATATATTGACATGTTAATATCTTATAAGATGTTAATATTTATTCTGCATCATATATACATTATAAAGTTATGGCCATACTAATGATGATCTAAACTCAACCTTTATATGTTGGTGAAGAGCCAGAATACAATACATAGATATACAATGAATTACATTATCCTGAGAGGTGAAAAATCAGTTTTCCACAGATATCAGAATTCTGCATGGCTACCAATATAATGGAAACTTTACCAGCTTCTTATGTTTCTGCGGACTCTGACAATGCAGTAATGGAGGATTTAGCAATAAGAGTGAGACCCAACATAATGGTCAGTTAAACCTAGAGTTTCCATTGGGTAAGTTGAATGTTAAAGGTATGAAAAGCTGTTAAATGCTTATGTTCACAAGGACTAATCTTTTAAAGACTAAAGCCGGCCATACACAGTTCGAACCTTGGCCAGTTCAGCAGGAACCGGCCCAGATTTCAACATTTAAAGGGAGGCTGAATGTACCAAGTTGATTGATTGATCAAATTGGGTACAACCAGCCTGCTGGATTCTCTTGTTATTATCGCTAGCATCTGCTATAGCCTCTAGTGATAATCACTATCTTCTCGTTGGAGCAGATAGGAATTCCCCTGTCAGCACTGTCTGCATTGATGGGGGAATCGTGCAAATTTATTTTCTTTAACCCGTGCATGCAGGAATTAAATTCACACAGTGTATGGCCTGCCTTAAGCTATACAGTGAGGGAAAAAAGTATTTGACCCCCTGCTGATTTTGTATATTTGCCCACTGACAAAGAAATTATCAGTCTATGATTTTAATGGTAACTTTATTTTAAAAGCGAGAGACAGAATAACAACAAAAATATCCAGAAAACCGCATTTCAAAAAAGTTATAAATTAGCATTTTAATGAGTGAAATAAGTATTTGACCCCTTTGCAAAACATGACCTATTACTTGGTGGCAAAACCCTTGTTGGCAATGGCAGAGGTCAGACGTTTCTTGTAGTTGGCCACCAGGTTTGCATACATCTCAGGAGGGATTTTGTCCCACTCCTCTTTGCAGATCCTCTCCAAGTCATTAAGGCTGACGTTTGGTAACTCAAACCTTCACTCCCTCCACATATTTTCTATGGGATTAAGGTCTGGAGACTGGCTAGGCCACTCCAGGACCTTAATGTGCTTCTGTGCTTCTTCTTGAGCCACTCCTTTGTTGCCTTGGCTGTGTTTTTTGGGTCATTGTCATGCTGGCATTCCCATCCATGACCCCTTTTAAATGCTCTGGCTGAGGGAAGGAGGTTCTCACCCAAGATTTGATGGTACATGGCCTATTCCATTGTCCCTTTGATGTGGTGAAGTTGTCCTGTCCCCTTAGCAGAAAAACACCCCAAGGCATAATGTTGGAAATTGGACACTGATTGATTGATCTGTGGACAGGTGTCTTTTATTCAGGTAACAAGCTGAGATTAGGAGCACTCTCTTAAATATACTTTAAGAGAGTTCTCTTAATCTCAGCTTGTTACCTGAATAGAAGACACCTTGGAGCCAGGAATCCTGCTGGCTGATAGGGGATCAAATACTTATTTCACTCATGTAAAATGCAAATCAAAGTATAACTTTTCTGAAATGCGTTTTTCTAGATATTTTTGTTTTTGGACATTATTTACATTCAGTCAGAGGCATCCCTTGTGCTGTTGTGTCCTTTCACCAAAATTGTCTTCCTCCAATACCTCCCCCACCCCCACCCCTCCAGCACTGTAATCTTCCAGTGTGGTGGAGGTTAATGGAACTAAGGTGCTATGACAGGCATTTATCAAGATTGCCCAACTATGCCCACCATTTCTGTCCAGCTGCTCCTTTCATAGAAGCTGTTACTACAGCTTCCATGAATGAAACAGGATTTATGAATGGAGGATGGGTGGATGATTGTTAGGTCTGCTACCTCCATTCAATGTCTTTTTGCTGGACTGTGTTAAATATAGTCATCAGGTCACAACTGTGTCACTTTTTTGTCAGCCACAACCCCCGGGGCGTAGACCAGTGCTGGTTCATGCCCTGTTCGAGGCCAGGCCGCACTGAAGAGGCTGAGCATCGGCCAAGCAGAGACCATGCTTGGTTGCATCACTGCCTATGGCACTGCCTCCATCACCGCTGTTTGGTCCGCCTCATGAGTATCTCAATCTCATAGGAGCAGAACCCTGTGTATTCGACTGCGCATGTGCCGGTTTTCCTGGCTCCTGACTTGTAATGCCAGATTCCTTGCTGAGGCCATAGTGCTGGGGAGAGGCTACAAGAGGCTTTACTTGTAGTAAGTTCTTTCTCTGCACAAAGAAAACCCTTACAAAGTGATATGCTGCATCTGGTGGCTGGGGTGGCAGGCTACAGTGACAAAGTGAATCTGGTGGAAGGCTACAGTGACATGTGGAAACTGGTGGCTGCAGTGGCAGACTAAAGTGACAGGCTGCATCTGGTGGCTGCAGTGGCAGGCTGCGTCTGGTGGCAGGTTACAGTGGCAGGCTGCATCTGGTTCTGGGCTTCAGTGACAGGCTGCATCTGGTTCTAGGCTTCAGTGACACTCTGCATCTGGTGGCAGGCTACAGTGATACGCTGCATCTGGTGGCAAACTACAGTGACACGCTGCATCTGGTGGCAGGCTACAGTGACACGCTGCATCTGGTGGCAGGCTACAGTGACATGATGCATCTGGTGACAGGCTACAGTGACACGCTGCATCTGGTGACAGGCTACAGTGACATGATGCATCTGGTGACAGGCTACAGTGACACTCTACATTTGGTGACAGGCTACAGTGACACTCTGCATCTGGTGGCAGGCTACAGAGACATGCTGCATCTGCTGACAGGCTACAGTGACACTCTGCATCTGGTGACAGGCTACAGTGACAGTCTGCATCTGGTGACAGGCTACAGTGACACTCTGCATCTGGCGACAGGCTACAGTGACACTCTGCATCTGGCGACAGGCTACAGTGACACTCTGCATCTGGCGACAGGCTACAGTGACACTCTGCATCTGGCGACAGGCTACAGTGACACTCTGAATCTGGTGGCAGGCTACAGAGACACGCTGCATCTGGTGACAGGCTACAGTGACACTCTGCATCTGGTGACAGGCTACAGTGACACTCTGCATTTGGTGACAGGCTACAGTGACACTCTGCATCTGGTGACAGGCTACAGAGACACGCTGCATCTGGTGTCAGGCTACAGTGACACTCTGCATCTGGTGACAGGCTACAGTGACACTCTGCATCTGGTGACAGGCTACAGTGACACTCTGAATCTGGTGGCAGGCTACAGAGACACGCTGCATCTGGTGACAGGCTACAGTGACACTCTGCATCTGGTGACAGGCTACAGTGACACTCTGCATTTGGTGACAGGCTACAGTGACACTCTGCATCTGGTGACAGGCTACAGAGACACGCTGCATCTGGTGACAGGCTACAGTGACACTCTGCATCTGGTGACAGGCTACAGAGACACGCTGCATCTGGTGTCAGGCTACAGTGACACTCTGCATTTGGTGACAGTCTACAGTGACACTCTGCATCTGGTGACAGGCTACAGAGACACGCTGCATCTGGTGACAGGCTACAGAGACACGCTGCATCTAGTGTCAGGCTACAGTGACACTCTGCATTTGGTGACAGTCTACAGTGACACTCTGCATCTGGTGGCAGGCTACAGAGACATGCTGCATCTGGTGGCAGGCTACAGTGACACTCTGCATTTGGTGACAGGCTACAGTGACACTCTGCATCTGGTGGCAGGCACCATATCACTGTCTAGTTGCAGGCAAACAAGTTCAGGACTCCCACTGATTCTGCATTATGGTGATATGGTATGGTATGCTGATCTAGAACATAAGAAATATTAAAATGGTAAATTTTAAAACAAAAAAAATAAATTCTATTTCTTTGGTATGGTGTATGAATGGCATACATAGCAAACATATAATGGGGATTTCTCAAATTTGACTTCAAAAGTGGAAATACACTTTAAGCAGTGAAGGGGTAGGGTAGTGATTCTGTTTCAATCATACAAGGTATATTTGATTATATAGTATTTGTTCACATGCAATTCCTTTTTAATTCACATTCTTGTTGCTAAAATAAACCTGAAACAACCCTCAGGGTTCCTAGCGCTGCAAATTTTCAGTTTTATTGTGGAATATCAGACTGGTTGATGATGGGAGTCATGGGACAGCATCTTCTGTTCATTTTCTCAGGTCTGAACAGAAGAGGAATTGGGTCTGGGACAGATGACACAGAGTCTATTCCTGGTCATGGTGTATTTGACCCAGACTATGAAATTTACTGAGATAAAGACTCCACCTCTGAGTCCTGATGTCTAATTTAAGGTGAGGCTCTTGGTGTGTTGGGTGTGTACTCAGTATCCAGCAAGGGAATCTTCCACACAAAAATTAAGAGGCTGAGAAAGTGTTTATCAGGAGCCTGAAATCTTTGTTTTGGAAGTGATGTTCCCCAGAATGGAAGACTTCATGTTAGCGTTTTGAGGAATGTGGAAAAGGAAACTAAAGATCTTAACCTGTGAATAAATTTTTTCTGTGTTCCAGTTCTCAAAGTGTCCAAAAATAGTATGCTTGGATTGCTGACAGCCCTGTCTCTTTCCCTTGCAATATATTAATTATCACTCACACCCTTTAATCAATTTAAGCTTTCTATTTAAAGAATACATATGTGTTTTATTTATACGCATTCTGCTATTTATGAGCACATTTCAGATAGTGAAAATTAAACAAATGTGTAGACTATGTACACAAAGTGCATAACATGGGCAATTTGTAAGTGGTTTAAAGGATAAAGTTAATTTATACGAGGATGGATATTCCGCCCTTTTTTATTTTTTTTTTTGTATGAGTAAGCTTAAAGTGATTGTAAAGCTTTTTTTTAAATAATGAATGTGATACTTAGCTGCTGTGTGCAATGGTTTTGCACAGAGCAGCCCTGATCATCTTCCTCTGGGGTCTACCCCCAGCACTCCTGGCTCCCTCTCTTTGGTAAGTGCCCCCAAAAGAAAGATGCTTTCTTTCTCATGCGGGCTTGATCCCGAGCCACGCTGCCTGCATCTGTAGGCACAGACAGCATGTCTCGCCCTGGCCCCCGGCTCCCTTGTCACAGACTTAGATTAACATTAATGAAAGCCAATGGCTCCCGCTGCTATGAGTCTGCCCAGTGAGGAGGGAGCCGCTGTTCTCATGTGCACAATGCTGGATCAAGATTGGGCTCAGTAAGTATAAGGGGGGGGGGGTGCTCTGGTACAGGATATTTTTTACCTTGATGCACTTTTAATCTACCAAAGCTATTGTGCTAAAACAGGAGAACAGGGCTGTAAGCACTTAGGGTTTGGTTCACAAAATTTAATGTGATAATTCTGAATGCTTCTTTTTCACATGTTTTCAGATGTTACATTTTGGCATGAGTCACCATTTTAGGAAAATCAAAGGAATAGTATGTTAAAATCTGAGGATTTTATATTACAGTGGATGTAAACCCTCACATATACCCAGTTAAGTGGACAGCCCCAGATGATACACAAAGATAAAAAAAATCTTCCTACATAGGTTTTACTTGTTTATCTGCAGTCTTCTCCTCCCTACACCACTTCAAAAGGACAAGGGGAAACGGGTACCAGCTTTTCACAGGTCCCCCTTCCCCACTTCTGGAGATGGTGCCGCGGCGCCGTCCCTTGGAAGTCCGGCCCCCCTCCTCCTTCCTCCACCGCTGGGCCAATTAGAAAGCTCAGCACGCATGTGCAGTAGGGGACCGCCAGTGAAGCCGAAAGGTGGCCGCAGCACCCGACAGCCGATCAGAAAATCAGCTGGGGTGCCGACATCGCGGGAACCCTGGACAGGTAAGTGTCCTAATATTAATAGTCAGCAGCTACAGTATTTGTAGCTGCTGACTTTTAATTTTTCATGGGGGGGGGGGGGGGCTGGAATCCCCATTCTGATGCTTCGTTGGAACTTCAGCAAGCCATCTAGATGCCTAAATGCATTGAGTTGCTGCCATGTGTTTGGCTGATTAGCAATTTGTGTTACCAAGCAATTGAACAGGTGTACCTAATAAAGTGGCCAGTGAGTGTATATACACTATGGGATTTGAAGTCTGCATAGAGCAGTACACATGATGGCAACAAACATACACTGCTCGTGCCAAACAAAAAGAAGAGAAGGGGAAAGGAGAGGTTTGTGAGCTCAGCGAGTATGTTACAAGAGGCAGAAAACACAGTAAAATAAAACAAACAATTTCATGAAAAATATACTACAGCGCCATTGATAGTGGATGTGTTTGGGTTATTTTTGGGGAATAAGGACATATTAGTGTCACCTTATCAATGCACTGCATGTCTAGATTTACAGTCGGGATACACCCAGATGGCTGGGCTGGCAGCTGGATCAGCCTCTTAGCGAGCCCCTGGGAGACCGAGTCAGCTGATCCTGCCCCCTGCACAGCCCAGTGCTCCAGCGAGGACTGGAGGGGCAGAGCAGAGAGCTGATGACTGACAGTCACCGACTCTCAGGGGTGTTTGATCATTCATTTCTTAGTCTTGGGTGAAGATCAGATCGATGTTGCACTTACCTAATATAACTGTTTGTTATTTTACAACCCCATTCTTCTCTTTTAAAAATCGTTTTATTTTCTTTAACAGTATAAAAAATAATTATGAGTCCCCTGATCTAGGTTGCCATCACATATGAGGAGCATTCCTGATATTTTACCTAGCTTATATCAGGCTGAGAAATGAAAAGGTTTGTATTCATTAGTAAAATAGATAATAACAAAGAAGGGGAATAAATAGATGAACATTGTAAAATTAAAAAAGAAAACAAAAAGATGAAAAAGCAATAAAGTATACTTTTTGTGCTTTTTATATAAAACATCATACACCTCCATCATTTTCTTCCAGGAATATGCCATTAAATATATTTCTGATCCTGCTTTGTTTCATTAGAACATTTCATAGTAGGGTTACAGTTACTTCAGACATACTCATTTAATTGGCCTCAAAACACAAAAATGTAACTTGTTTCCAGAAGAGCAGACACTAAATAAAGTGGAAATGTCTCAGTCTCAATATGACCTGCAATTATGACATTTCAATCTGTTTCCACAGCAACTATACAAATAAAGTTACCTTAATGTTTGGACTATCAATACACTTCTCATTTCAATGTTTTGACAATTCATTATCAAAACTAAATAAAGGACATTCATTTCCAAAAACCGCAAAACTTCCAGGTTCTTCACATAACTGTTAGGTAAAAACTGCCACACAAAATGCATATCTCCCAGAATCATGCATGCTTGGGAAGCTTACTTGCCAAAGGATATTTATTAAGAAGAAATTCAGAGACTATATCAATTAGTATAAATTACAATGTAAACAGAGGGGTGCTTAACTGTTTCCACACCTTAGGGGTTTTATATGCTTATTTTGACCCCCAGTGTCATTAACGGTCAGCTTGGGCTTCCTGAGGCATGGAGATCTTGGGGTGTGGTCTTCAACAGGGATTCCACAAAGTGATTTAGATCTTTCTGCATGACTAAAAGATGAAGCAAGATACAAAATAATTCAGTAAGACTTGGGTTTAAGATACACTAGAAATAAAGCATTACTGGATCTACTGATTACCAATAATACAGACCTGATCATGGATGTGGAAATACGGGGCAATTTAGGTAACAGTGATCACAGGTCAATTAGTTTCAGTATAAATCACACAAATAGGAAACATAAAGGGAATACAAAGACACTGAATTTCAAAAGAGCCAACTTCCCTAAACTACAAACCTTGCTAAAAGGCAAAAATTGTGATAAAATATTAGGAACAAAGAACACGGAGGAGAGATGGGTTTGCTTTAACAGCATATTAAATAAGGGCAATAGGCAATGCATCCCATTGGGTAATAAATTTAAAAGAGCGAACAAAAGTCCTGGATGGCTTAACTCCAATGTAAAAATGCATATAAAAGGAAAGGAGAAGGCCTTCAAAAATACAAGGTTGAGGGATCATCCTCAGCATTCAGACTTTATAAAGAATGCAACAAGAAATGTAAGGGTGCAATTAGGACGGCTAAGATAGAGCATGAAAGACACATAGCGGGGGGAAAAAAAAAATCCCAAGAAATTCTTTAAGTATGTAAACAGTAAAAAAGGGAGGACAGACCATATTGGCCCCATAAAGAATGAGGAAGGACATCTGGTTACAAAGGATGGGGAGATGGCGAAGGTAATAAATTTATTCTTCTCCTCAGTCTTCACGAGTGAATTGGGGGGCTTCAGTAACCAAAACTGCAGTGTTTATCCTCATGACACAACACAGGAAGTACCTCCATGGTTAACAGAGGACAGAATTAAAATTAGACTTGAGAAACTTAACATTAATAAATCACTGGGACCAGATGGCTTCCATCCGAGGGTACTTAGGGAACTCAGTCAAGTGATTGCCAGACCGTTGTTCCTAATTTTTACAGACAGTCTACTGACTGGAATGGTACCAGCTGATTGGAGAAAAGCCAATGTAGCACCAATATTTAAAAAGGGCCCAAAATACATCCCTGGGAATTACAGACCAGTTAGCCTAACATCAATAGTATGTAAACTCTTGGAGGGGATGATAAGGAACTATATACAACGGTATCATTAGCAGTAATCAGCATGGGTTCATGAAGAATCGTTCTTGCCAAACCATCTACTAACCTTCTATGAGGAGGTGAGTTGCCATCCAGATAAAGGAAGTCCCGTAGACGTGGTGTATCTGGATTTTGCAAAAGCATTTGACACAGTTCCCCATAAACGTTTACTGTACAAAATAAGGTATGTTGGCATGGACCATAGGGTGAGTACATGGATTGAAAACTGGCTACAAGGGCGAGTTCAGAGGGTGGTGATAAATGGGGAGTACTCAGAATGGTCAGGGATGGGTAGTGGGGTTCCCCAGGGTTCTGTGCTGGGACCAATCCTATTTAATTTGTTCATAAATTACCTGTAGGATGGGATAAACAGTTCAATCTCTGTATTTGCAGACGATACTAAGCTAAGCAGGGCAATAACTTTTCCGCAGGTTGTGGAAACCTTGCAAAAAGATCTGAACAGATTAATGGGGTGGGCAACTACATGGCAAATGAGGTTCAATGTAGCAAAATGTAAAATAATGCATTTGGGTGGCAAAAATATGAATGAAATCTATACACTGGGGGGAGAACCTCTGGGAGAATCTAGGATGGAAAAGGACCTGGGGGTCCTAGTAGATGATAGGCTCAGCAATGGCATGCAATGCCAAGCTGCTGCTAACAAAGCAAACAGAATATTGGCATACATTAAAAAGGGGATCAACTCTAGAGATAAAACGATAATTCTCCCACTCTACAAGACTCTGGTCCGGCCGCACCTAGAGTATGCTGTCCAGTTCTGGGCACCAGTCCGCATGAAGCATGTACTGGAAATGGAGCGAGTACAAAGAAGGGCAACAAAGCTAATAAAGGGTCTGGAGGATCTTAGTTATGAGGAAAGGTTGTGAGCACTGAACTTAATCTCTCTGGAGAAGAGACGCTTGAGAGGGGATATAATTTCAATATACAAATACCGTACTGGTGACCCCACAATAGAAATAAAACTTTTTCGCAGAAGAGAGTTTAACAAGACTCATGGCCACTCATTAAAATGAGAAGAAAAGAGGTTTAACCTTAAACTACGTAGAGGGTTCTTTACTGTAAGAGCGGCAAGGATGTGGAATTCCCTTCCACAGGCGGTGGTCTCAGCGGGGAGCATCGATGGCTTCAAGAAACTATTAGATAAGCACCTGAATGACCGAAACATACAGGGATATACAATGTAATACTGACACATAATCACACATTGGTTGGACTTGATGGACTTGTGTCTTTTTTCAACCTCACCTACTATGTAACTATGTAACTATGTAATGATTTGATAAGGCTCAAGTCCACATATTGGTGAAGATCTGGGTAGGTGACACTTAGGCAGAGCCACCACAGGCAGGAGACCAAGGAAGGCAGCAACAGAAACACAATGAGAATAAGAGGGTAAACCAGACTGGTAACCTGACTAACAGCTTTTGCTCAGGCACTGTACCAGTACACAGCCAGTGGGACATATTAACATCTACAGTGTGTAATCAGTGGCACAGGGCTGCCTACGCATATTTACATATTGTATTGGCAGCAAAACGTTACATCCTATGAAAAAACATACGCCCATGTACATGAGCCCTTAGCTAAAAAACCTGTTCCCTGTGAGCCTCTTTGAAATCAGTTTGCTCCTGTTACTGGAAATAGACGTTCCTGACTTTAGAACTAACCCCCCTCCCCCCCCAACTTCCATTCCACTGCCTAGAGACAGAAGCCTTGTTCTCAGTCAAATATTGCTTGCATCCAATTAGATGCAAGCACTGTTTAGGAATTCAGACGCTACCCGAGCAGCATTTAGTCGGATGCAGTTTAGCCTCCCAGCAAGGGTGGCGTTGTTCGGTGGCTTCTGTGCAGGGAGGGTGGAGGATAAGACAGTACTAGGTTCCTCTGAGGCCTCTGTAGGTCGCATCATTGAAGCAGCTGCCTTATTGGATGCTGCTGCCCTGGCTGACCTGACAGCCAACTTTGATGTGGGCAGTACTTATAAAAAACAGTATTCCACATAGTCGGTATGATAAGGACAGATTCCCCACTGGTTAGGGACAGTCGGATTAGAATAGGGTCAGGTTCCTGTGGAGGAAGGACAGGTTAGGGACTGTGACTGATAGTAGTCTTAGTAGTACCCTAGTACCCTTTGTAAGTCCCCAGATGCCGGTCTGCATTCCAGCCATGTCCCTTGCCTTTATTCCTTGTTTGGTTCCTTGTAAGTGTTTTGGTCTGGTGTGGCCATGGTTGCAGAGTTGCTGTATTTTTTGCATGTAAGCCGTCCAAGCTGGGAGAAGACAGTGATTATCACTAAAGGCTAAATCAGCCGCTAGTAATACTTGCAAGAGAATCCGGCAGCCTGGTTGTACCCAAGTTCATCGATCGACTTGTAACAATACACAGTCAATGGATATTACACAATTAGATAGATTAAAGCAGCCAATGAACCAGTGGGTGAAGCAGCATAGAATGTGACAGGCTTTTCCAGAAATGCAGCTCAGACTGTAGGCAAAAGGCCTGCTAGACGGTTGCACACCTGGGACTGCCAAGCCTATACTGTAAGAAGGATTAGCAGTTCTTTATCGGTGGAAAGGGAGATCACCCCTGAGCTATTGATGGATGTGTAGATACAGTCAGGTTCATAAATATTGGGACATCAACACAATTGTAATCTTTTTGGCTCTATACACCACCACAATGGATTTGAAATGAAATGAACAAGATGTGCTTTAACTGCAGACTTTCAGCTTTAATTTGAGGGTATTTACATCCAAATCAGGTGAACAGTGTAGGAATTACAACAGTTTGTATATGTGCCTCCTACTTTTTAAGGGACCAAAAGTAATGGGACAATTGGCTGCTCAGGTGTTCCATGGCCAGGTGTGTGTTATTCCCTCATTACCCCATTTACAAGGAGCAGATAAAAGGTCCAGAGTTCATTTCAAGTGTGCTATTTGCATTTGGAATCTGTTGCTGTCAACTCTCAAATATGAGATCCAAAGAGCTGTCACTATCAGTGAAGCAAGCCATCATTAGGCTGAAAAAACAAAACAAACCCATCAAGAGAAGACGTCACCAGAGTGAATACAGAGGGTTCACCACAAGATGTAAACCATTGGTGAGCCTCAAAAACAGGAAGGCCAGATTAGAGTTTGCCAAACAACATCTAAAAAAGCCTTCACAGTTCTGGAACAACATCCTATGGACAGATGAGACCAAAATCAACTTGTACCAGAGTGATGAGAAGAGAAGAGTATGGAGAAGGAAAGGAACTGCTCATGATCCAAAGCATACCACCTCATCAGTGAAGCATGGTGGTGGTAGTGTCATGGCGTGGGCATGTATGGCTGCCAATGGAACTGGTTCTCTTGTATTTATTGATGATGTGACTGCTGACAAAAGCAGCAGGATGAATTCTGAAGTGTTTCGGGCAATATTATCTGCTCATATTCAGCAAAATGCTTCAGAACTCATTGGACGGCACTTCACAGTGCAGATGGACAATGACCCGAAGCATACTGCGAAAGCAACCAAAGAGTTTTTTAAGGGAAAGAAGTGGAATGTTATGCAATGGCCAAGTCAATCACCTGACCTGAATCTGATTGAGCATGCATTTCCCTTGCTGAAGACAAAACTGAAGGGAAAATGCCACAAGAACAAGCAGGAACTGAAGACAGTTGAAGTAGAGGCCTGGCAGAGCATCACCAGGGATGAAACCCAGCGTCCGGTGATGTCTATGCGTTCCAGACTTCAGGCTGTAATTGACTGCAAAGGATTTGCAACCAAGTATTAAAAAGTGAACGTTTAATGAATAATTGTTAATCTGTCCCATTACTTTTGGTCCCTTAAAAAGTGAGAGGCACATATACAAACTGTTGTAATTCCTACACCGTTCACCTGATTTGGATGTAAATACCCTCAAATTAAAGCTGAAAGTCTGCAGTTAAAGCACAACTTGTTTGTTTAATTTCAAATCCATTGTCTATGGAAATCACGAAGGAGGACAGGGGCATGTACGTCCGAAGATGAGACCCAAGAGCGTTCCTCCGGACCGTACCCCTTCCAATGCACCAGGTACTGTATGCGCCCACGGAACCTACGGGAGTCAACAATGGATTGTACTTCATACTCCTCATGGTTCTCAACCTGTATAGGGTGAGGACGTGGCACCGAGGTGGTAAAGCGATTGCAGACCAAAGGTTTCAATAAGGAGACATGAAACACATTTGAGATGCGCATACTAGGAGGAAGGTCCAAGGTGTAAGCTACTGGGTTAATCCTGCGAAGGAACCTGCGGTCAGAATGGAGTCTGTAACTATCGTTAGCATGTTGCAAAGCCTTCTGAACTTGTGCCCAAGTGGAACGAAGACCACTGAGATGCTCCTCTAACGCAGGAATACTCTGCGGAACAAACGAGTCAGGCAACATGGACGGTTGGAAGCCATAATTTGCCAATTCGACAATCGGGAAGCAGTATTCAAGGCACTGTTGTGGGCAAACTGTGCCCATGGTAATAGGTCTGACCAGTTGTTATGATGGTCAGAAATATAGCAACGTAAGAATTGCTCCAAGGACTGATTGGCTCGTTCTGTGGCCCCATTAGACTGCGGGTGATACGCAGAGGAGAAAGCAAGCTAAATTCCCAACTGTTCACAAAAGGCTCACCAGAACCGGGAGACAAACTGACTACCCCTGTCCAAGACAATCACCTTGGGTAGTCCATGTAAGCGAAAGATCTCCCGAGCAAAAATGGAAGCCAGTTTCTTAGAAGTGGGCAGCTTCTTAAGTGGGATACAATGACACATCTTTGAGAATCGGTCAACCACCATAAGGATAACGGTGTTGCCTTGGGAGTTGGGTAACTCCACAAAGAAATCCATAGACAGGTGGGTCCAGGGCCTCTCTCCATTGGGTATGGGTTGTGGGAGGCCCACTGGAAGGTGTCGTAGAGTCTTATGCCCTGTACACACGGTCGGATTTTCCGACGGAAAATGTGTGATAGGACCTTGTTGTCGGAAAATCCGACCGTGTGTGGGCTCCATCACACATTTTCCATCGGAATTTCCGACACACAAAGTTTGAGAGCAGGCTATAAAATTTTCCGATAACAAAATCCGTTGTCGGAAATTCCGATCGTGTGTACACAAATCCGACGCACAAAGTGCCACGCATGCTCAGAATAAATTAAGAGACGAAAGCTATTGGCTACTGCCCCGTTTATAGACCCGACGTACGTATTTTACGTCACCGCATTCAGAACTATCGGATTTTCCGACAACTTTGTGTGACCGTGTGTAAGCAAGACAAGTTTGAGCCAACATCCGTCGGAAAAAATCCATGGATTTTGTGGTCGGAATGTCCGATCAATGTCGATCGTGTGTACGGGGCATTACTCTGAGCACACACGGAACAGGCAGCTACGAAGGCAGCTACATCAGCCGATATACTAGGCCACCAGAATTGTTGGGAAATGGCCCAAACGAGTTGATTCTTCCCAGGGTGGCCCGCTGCCTTGGGCGAATGGTAAGTCTAGAGCACAGCAGTACAGAGACTCTCTGGGACAAGGCAGCGGTCACAAGGTTTCTCAGAAGGAGCATGGACCTGAGCAGAAAGAATTTTGTCACCCAAAGGAGAAGTAAGACTGGTGCGAACCGTAGCCAGGATACGATTAGGAGGAATCACAGGAACCGGAACCGACTCCAACTTGGAAGTGGGGGAAAATTGTTGTGACAAGGCATCAGCCCTTACATTCTTAGTACCGGGTAAGAATGAGACAATGTAATTAAAACTCGACAAGAAAAGAGCCCAGCTCGCCCTTCTGGGAGAGAGAGGCGCTTAGCCTCAGATAAGAATGTGAGATTCTTATGGTCAGTAAGAATGAGAATCGGCACAGTGGTACCTTCAAGTAGATGTCTCCATTCTTTCAGGGCTAAAATGATCGCCAACAGCTCTCTGTCACCAAACTCGTAATTGCACTCTGCAGGTGACAATTTCTTGGAAAAGTAGCTACACGGATGCATAGCGCTCTCAGAGTTAGGACGTTGAGACAGAAGGGCGCCAACTCCAGTCTCAGAAGCATTAACTTCTAGGAAAAAAGGCAACGTAGGATCAGGATGTGCCAACACAGGACCAGAAACAAAGGCATCCTTGAGACTCTCAAAGGCCTTAATGGACTCTGGAGACCAAATCTGTGGGTTACCGTCCTTTCTGGTCATATCAGTCAGGGGCTTCACCAGAGAGGAGAAGTTACGAATAAACTTCCGATAATAATTGGCAAAATCCAGGAAACGTTGCAGAGGATGTAAACCCACAGGTCGGGGCCACTGTAGGACTGCCGAAAGTTTCTCTGGGTCCATCGAAAAACCAGCAGTGGAAATGACAACCACCACACATAACTGCGACAAATCTCGGAGGACATCATTAGTAAATTCCTGGAAAACTGCCGGGGCATTACAAAGGCCAAAAGGCATTACCAGGTACTCATAATGGCCTGTTCTGGTATTAAACGCAGTTTTACACTCGTCGCCTCCTTAATCTGCATGAGATTGTATGCCCCTCTCAAATCAAGCTTCATGAAAACTGTTTCTCCCTTGAGGCGGTCAAATAACTCTGTAATCAACTAAATCGGGTAGGCATTCTTAACCGTGAAACGATTGGGATCCCTATATTCAATACAAGGTCTCAGTTCACCGCTCTTCTTCTTCACAAAGAAGAAACCAGCAGCAGCAGGAGACAAGGATTTGCGGATGAAACCTAGAGAAAATGCATCTGCAATATACTCCTCCATGGTCTTATCCTCCAAGACCGACAAAGGGTAAACCTGGCCACGAGGGGGTATGGCACCAGGTTGAAGGTCAATTGCACATTCATAAGGCCGGTGCGGAGGCAAACTACCGGCTTGACCTTTATCAAAGACATCGCTAAAATTGCGGTACTCCTCCGGCAGGGAGGAGAGTGAAGAGGTGCGCAGGACCTTGGCTACCTTCTGGAAGCATGTCTTACTGCATTGTGGTGACCAGGAGAGAACCTCAGAACGAAGCCAATCAAAAGAGGGGTTGTGCCTCTGTAACCAAGGATAACCAATAACCAGCGGAAACCTAGGTGAGGAAATAACTTGGAATTGGATTATCTCATGGTGAAGAGCCCCTATGGCCATGGACAGCGAAACCGTCTCATGAGTCACATGGGCAGGCTGTAGAGGTCTCCCGTCAAGAGCCTCAATGGCAAGTGGAGTGTCACGCAGCTGCAGTAGAATCGAGTGCTGCGATACAAAGGCAGCATCAATGAACAGGCCTGCAGCCCCAGAGTCAATTAGAGCCTGTATCTCGATGGACGACTCAGCCCAAGCAAGGGTGACCGAAACCAGGGGCTTATCCTTCTGGATAACGGGGGACGAAACAATGCTACCTAAGGTCTGTCCATGAAAGGACCTCAAGGTTTGGGCATTCCCTGGACGGGTAGGACAAGACTTCAAAAAGTGACCTGCCTGGCCACAATAAAGGCACAATCTCTCCCTGCTCCTAAAACTCTCTCATCCGCAAAGAGGCATGTGCAGCCCAAGTGCATGAGTTCATCTTCACAGACCGACTCGGTTCCTGGAGGCATGGGAGGTGAGGGAGGCACGGGTGGGACTGCAAAGCTTGGAGACAAACGTACAGGAGGATTCCACAAGCGCTTCTTAAAAGAGAGTCTTTCTCTGAGTCTGGAGTCAATGAGGATGGCAGATGTGATCAACCTCTCCAGCTCAGTGGGTATATCTCGGGCTGCTATCTCATCCTTGATGGAATCCGAGAGACCATGAGAAAAAGTAGCCACGAGGACCTCATTGTTCCAAGCAACCTCTGCTGCCAGAGTACGAAATTCAATGGCGTAGTCGGCAACAGTTCTCGTACTCTGTTTGATGGACATGAAGCACTTGGCAGCAGAAGCGGAGCGTGTGGGAACATCAAATACCCTTTTAAAGGAGGCCACAAAGTCAGGGTAACTCAAGACAACAGGTTTTTGTGTCTCCCATAGAGGGTTTGCCCAGGCTAAGGCTCTCTCAGAAAGCAAAGATATCATGAAACCTTCTTTGCTTCTGTCTGCGGGAAACGCCTGGGGCAGCATCTCAAAGTAAATCTCAACCTGGTTGAGAAACCCTCTGTATCGAACTGGATCACCCCCAAATCGCTGGGGAACCAGACATACCTCTTATAGAGGTAATACTCAAGGTGGGTCCCTGCACAGAGACTGGGGCAGCAGCAGGGACAGCCTGCAACTCAAGTTGTACCAGAGCAGCCACAGTGGGAGTTTCCAGGTGAGCCGTGCGACTCAGGAGCGTTTGTAACGCTATGGCAAACTGATCCATGTGGTGATCTTGCTCATCCAATCTTGAAAAAATATTACCAACAAGTGGATTGACTATATCCTCTGAATTCACGGCCTTCGCCTACTTTCAGGAACCATGAATCAGACCGAGACAGAAGTAAAGTTAAATCACACTTGTTTAATAATAATAATAATAATAATAATAAGGTAAACAGAGTAAGCGTAGTCAAAACAAGCCAGAGTTCAGTACCTGGATCGGGTAGTCAGCCAAGCAAATTTCAGAGAGCCAGAGATAAACATAGTAGTACAGCAAGCAGGATCAGGAGCCAGAAGAAACGTCAGCCGAGCAAGTCTTCAACAGGAATGCAGGAGAAAGTCTATGTGATGTTGACAAAGGCGAAGGCAGAGATCAAGTGAGCTGGACAACTTTTTTTTTTTAACATAAAGTTTATTTATTTGTTCTGAACAAACAGAAATAAAAAACAAGTTACATTAGCTCAAGACAGATAATGTACAATGATTATCTATACCATGTCAAGTCAATAAGTACAGTGAAAATAATACAGTTCAATGTCGCACATATTGGCGAAAGTATACTATTAAATCTCCAGATCATAGTCACCTTATAAGACCCTTGAGGGGGGGGGGGAGAGGCCCGGGGGGGGGAGGGGAAGCCCGACAGGGGTCCCCCAACCCTAGTTATATACTAGCTGTGTATCGGGCAGGCCATGTCCGGAACAAAATTACAGAAAGTAGGGATGTATGGGTAGCCAATGGGCTAAGGTAGGGTACTTAATATGTCTATGCAATGGTCAGGTGTTTGGCCTCCACCCAACCCACCCATATCCTATCGAATTTCTTCGGACAATTTCTCCCCATATATGTAAGCTTATATAGCGGCAGGGCTGCATTGATGAGAGAGAGCCATAGTTGTTTAGTGGGTGGTTGAGGCTGGTTCCAGTTAAGAAGAATCGCCTTTCTGGCATACATTGCTGTGTAAAAAACGAATATTTTTTTTCTTTTGGGGGCCTCAAGAGAGTCACATATGCCCAACAAGAAGGGAATAGGACTGTAGGGGACCCTGATTTTGCCCACCGAGTTAATATCATCCAGAACTATCTTCCAAAAACCCACTATCCTTGGGCATGTCCACACCGTATGGAAGAAATCAGCATTATCCGCATCACACCTAGGACAGGTGGCTGTTCTATTTGCATAAATTTTATCAAGACGTGATGGGGAGTAATAAGCCCGATGGAGAAATTTTAATTGGGTAAACCTATCCCT
This sequence comes from Aquarana catesbeiana, assembly GCF_042186555.1. NCBI lineage: Eukaryota > Metazoa > Chordata > Amphibia > Anura > Ranidae > Aquarana > Aquarana catesbeiana. The sequence continues at coordinate 243,415,285 of NC_133327.1, forward strand.
GGAGGAGATGGTCAGAGTTAGGTATTGCTGCACCCCCTCTTCCCAGTCCTCATCAGTCAGGTCAGGAATGTCACGCTGCCAGGTAGACATCAATTGTGAGATTCTAGACGTGTCCAGTCGTGCAAGCTTATTATACATAATCGACAGCAGTCTGGTTCCTTCAGGTGCGCAGAGCTCAGTTTCCAAATCTGACATCTGCAAGATCACCGGACCAGGAAACTGGGAGCGAAAAGCATGTCTTATCTGAAGGAATCTAAAAAACATCTGGTTTGGGAGGCCCTTTCTACTCTTCAGTTCATCAAATGTTATCAGTTGTCCCTGCAATACAATATCGCTCAGGGTAACTATTCCGTATCTAGCCCATATGACGGGATCTGGTATAGAGTGAAAATGACTCAACCTTGGATTACCCCAAAGTGGTGTCACAGGGGACCACGTATTTTGCTTACCTAGCTTCGTGTTTACCGTATCCCATACTTTGATGGTCGTTTTCATGGGCACAGTCATTTTGGGATTGGAGCGGGGCCCTCTATGTATAAGATTTCTTAGCTCCGCATAGGAACCAAGCAACGCAGCCTCCACAGCGGATGCCGGGTTAGAGGGCTCCTCCGCCAACCACCATTTTAACGTCACCAGGACCGCCGCCCAGTAATATTTTAGGAAACTTGGGAGTGCCAGGCCTCCCAATGTAACCGGTAATTGTAAGGTTGTTTTTGCGATTCTAGGGGCCTTTCCATTCCATACAAAGGATATGACTAAGCTGTCCAATTTATTAAAAAAGGAAATAGGTATAGGGATAGGAGTTTGCCTAAATAAGTAGGTGAATTTGGGCAGGATAGACATCTTAATTAAATTTACGCGTCCCACTGGACTAAGGGGAAGAGACTTCCATGATGAAAATTGGTGGGTCACCCGAGACATCACCGGGGCCAAGTTGAGGCCAATGAATTGACGAAGGTCTCTATGTATCTTTACGCCAAGGTATCTGAACTGTGATACCCGGCGAAGCTGTGCGTCCAAGTGCGAAGGAGCAACCCCAGAGTGCAGTGGGAACAGTACCGACTTTCCCCAGTTAATACATATTCCGGGGTATCGCCCGTATCTATCTATTACCTGAAGCGCTTGTGTCAACGATTGTCCATCATCCTTAAGGTATAAAAGGGTGTCATCTGCGTATAACGACACCTTTTCTTGTAGTGGGCCTATAGTAATACCCTGTATACGTGGGTTGGACCTTATAAGGATAGCCATGGGCTCTATCGCGAGCGCAAAAAGCCCCGGGGATAATGGGCAGCCCTGTCTCGTTCCCCTACGGAGGGGAAAGGACTGAGAGAGGACCGCTCCAGTGCGCACCACGGCCGTCGGAGATCTGTACACCGCCTCAACCCAGGAGATGAAGACGGGACCAAATCCAAATCTGCGGAGGACCTCCCATAGATAATTCCATTCCACGGAATCGAAAGCTTTTTCCGCGTCCAGGGAGGCCACTACCGCTTGGTCAACGTCTCCAACCCCCGAGGTCAAGACCGCATACAGTCTCCGCAGGTTTATGTCTGTGCCCTTGCCCGGCATGAACCCCGACTGGTCCTCATGCACTAATGATAGTATTACCTCATTGAGGCGTCTAGCAAGGATTTTGGTCAACACTTTTGCATCAGAATTCAATAGGGAAATGGGCCTATAGGACGAACAGAATTGGGGATCTTTACCTGGTTTGGGCACCACGACTATTATGGCTTGTGCCATGGAAGGGGGGAGGACTCCCTCCTTTAGCGTCTTAACCAACATGCTGTGTATTTTTGCTACCATTTCCTCAGTATATTGCTGATAAAACTCAGGAGGGAATCCATCCGCTCCAGGTGTCTTACCTGATTGTAAAGAACCCAGGGCTATTTGGACCTCTTCTATTGTGATCGGGCTATCGAGGGACTGCTTTGCCTCCGGGGTAAGAGTAGGAAATTCCACTCCATCCAAGAACCGAGAGAGCTCTTCATCAGAGTATCCTGCTCTCGAAGAGTACAGATTGGAGTAGAACTCCCTAAAGCATGTATTTATATCTAATGGGTCTGTCTTTACCGTACCGTCTGACGCCTCGACTCTCGCTATAGTGGGGGTCATGGATTGTTCTTTAGCTAGCCAGGCTAACAGTCTCCCCATCTTCTCCCCCTGTTCAAAAATTTTTTGTGTTTGAACCAGCTGTCTTTTATTGACCTTGGCCACCCTGAGAAGCAGAACCTCCCTATAAGCTGCTCTCATATCCTGTCCTGTAAGGGGGTTAGCCGTGAGGGCAAAGTCAGACTCGAGAGTCTGAGCCTTGGCCTCCGCCTCTTCCAGTGCAATCTGATTGTTTTTACGTTCCGTAGCTATGGAAGACATGTAACATCCTCTGATATAGGCCTTGAATGCATCCCAGTCATTACCCGGTGTAGTAGAGTCAGCATTTATCAACCAGTATTGTCTAATCAAAGTGGCCATCTCAAACTCTATAGTCGGGTGATTTATCCAAAATCTACACAGTCGCCAGATTCTGTCAGCAGGGGGAGTCACCGTCTGCATATCACAGAACATCGGCGAATGGTCCGATATTCCTCTGGGAAGGATCTTGATCCCCCTAAGCCTGGGCAAAAGACTGCCACTGGCATAGATGAGATCAATGCGGGATAGCGTATTGTGTGAATGGGAGCAGCACGTGAATGACCGTTCATGAGGGTGCTTCCATCTCCACACATCCTCAAAACCAAAGATACCCGCCCATCTGGACAAGGAAGAGTCCGTAGCCGGGTCAGGTGTGAGCCTGTCTCGGGACGGATCTGGTGCTATATCAAAGTCCCCTGCCAGAAGGACATTATCCGTGGGATATTGGGCTAGGAGAGGGATAAGATTATGTAAAAGGGAAATGTCAGCCGGGGGTGGTAAATAAATGCCCACAACCACCATCTCAATCGTGTCAATAAGTGCATGTAGTAGTACGTATCTACCCCCAGGGTCCAGCTTAACATCCAACAACTCGAATTGGAGGGACTTATAAATCAAGATACTAACTCCCCGGGAGTATCCAGAGTGAGTGGCATGAAAATGTCTCCCAACCCAGGGCCGTTTGAGGCTCATTATCTTACTCCCCACTAAATGTGTTTCTTGCAATATGCAGATGTGGGGGTTATATCTCTTAATATATTCGAACACTAGGGAGCGCTTTATTTTATCGCCAAGGCCCCGGACATTCCAGGAAAGAATTCTCAAGGGGGCCATAGCAAAGGGGAATAGGAATATGCAAGGATCAAATTACAGTCAGCTGGACCCTGAGAGGCCAACACCACCATCAATTCACTGTACATATGGGTCCGCCACGGATCTAGGCAGAGCGGCGGCAGGGCCCAAATCCACAGCACCCTTGTAAAACATACATTGTCACACATCTGTCTTATGTAGTAGAAATTAACTCTGATAAACCAAAAAAAAACAAAAACCCAAGGCCCGCCCACCCCGCACATCCGCTGTAGAACTCAGCGTGCCTGAACCCCAAATAGAACCCATTAAATTCTAGGAAAGTCTCCTATAAGGCAGTGAGACAATTCTTTGAACGGCACCAAACAACACAGGGGCGGTCAAAGTTCGGTGCAGTCCAGAGATATCCGTCCGTATCCTGAGGATAAAAGCACCATAATAAAGATCCATGCAAACTTTAAACTAATATAAGAAAACGTAATAAGAAAAATAAAAAACACCTAGCCGGAGCTAGGGGCACATACTTTGGTCCCAACTGTGACCTATAATCCCCCATATACCTTTTAAGGAGGTCCCCAGTTTCCTCTGACAAAAAATATAGTGTGTCTGAATTGTTATAGCTTCTACATATTTGAAGAAGGTAAAGGATAAATCCGTCATGTAGAGTTCAACAGTAAGAGGAGAGGGGAAAAAAACAGCAAGGGAACCATCCACCACCCCAACCCCTCCATCCTCAACAAGCACATTTTAGTGTACAGGAACCGAGAACTAGGGGGGGGAGGGCAGGGGGGCGGCAGTAAGGCTTTTTGGGGAACCATATGAACAAAGACGATCTTCTTGGTAAGTATTAAAAGTGACAGTCATACGCATCTGAGAAGTTACTTCTAAGGCACTAGGTAGCATCTTTGGGCACTTACACCAGCATTTGCATATACTACTCCTGTCCCCTTCGATCTTGGGGTAGGGTATCCAACCAGCGGGAAGCCTCCTCCGGCGAGGTGAAGTATCGAGAGGACTCTCCATCAATCACTCTAAGGCGAGCCGGGAACAGCATGTTATACTTTAGCCCTTTCAGGCGGAGCTGTGCCTTGACGTGGTCGAAGGTTCTGCGGAGACGCTGGGTGTCGATAGAGTAGTCCGGAAACATCATGATTTTGGTGTTTTCGAAGCGAAGCTCCGGGACCTTCCGGGCCTCCCTAAGGGCCAAGTCTCTGTCCCGAAAATTCAGCAGCCGGAAGATGAAGGTACGCGGTGGAGCCCCAGGTGCGCTCGTTCCACCACAAAATGCGGGGAGAATGGGGCCTGTGGAAGTAAGGTGCGGAGCAGGGTTTCCGTGAAGGCTGTAGGATCCCGACCCTCAGAGCCCTCCGGGAGGCCCACCAGCCGCAGATTGTTCCTGCGACTACGGTTCTCACTGTCCTCAGCCCGCGATTCGAGGATCTTTACCTTGGCTTGCAGGGTATGGATAGAGGCCCGGTTGTCATGAACAGTATCTTCCGAGTCACCGATTCGCCGCTCCGCTTCATTCATGCGATCCCTCATCTTGTCCATATCCCTGCGCATAAGTCCGAATTCCATTTGTAGGGTATCAATTTTGGCTGTCAGGGTGTTCTGGCATCCAGAAATGGCCAGCATCAGAGCTTGGAACCGATCCTCCTCCGAGCCCGGATCTGTGGGGATGGTCTGAGATGCCATGTGTGCGTAGTTGGTCGGGCCCGCTGGGGCCTGTGACCTCCGCTGTGAGGAAGCTTTAGGGGTACGCCCACCTGTCTTCGCTGAACTAGATCTGCCTCTTGTCATGCCCAGATGCACTCCACTGCTGGATAGAATATTCTATAGTATTGGAGAGGACTCAGGCAGGGCACGGGCTTTGAAACCTGCGGTTATGTCACCCCCCACAACAGTACCTTGTGGTAGAAGCTGTAGACTGTCCTTTAGGTCACAGGTTAGGAGGGAGAGGGGGGGACGTCTCTGCGATTTCTCAATGTCCCTTAGCTGTCTGTCCCCTCTTGTGCAGGTCCCAGGTCGGGTGGCAGCTCCCTCCCGCAGACCTCAGCACCCCAGGGCAATGTTGGTATAGTCCTGAACTCCAAGATGGCGGCCGGCGGCCGGTGTATGGAGCCCACCGAGGGCCTTTATGGTGTTTTCGGCGTCCCCCCCTCGCTTCCTGCTGCTTCTAGCTGGGTGGCACCAATGTATAGCCTGCGGTGGCCCTCCTTCCGCCGATCGCGGTACCCGAGGCCGGGGATCGCGGAGGCTCCGCAGGCCGCAAGATGGCGGATCGCGTCCGGGTTATGGAGCCGAATGGAGGCCGCTGCAGTGCGATCGCTGGATGCGCTTGTCTCCTCCAGTTCTCACCTCCTCCCACCTCTGGACGGGTCCGATGCGCGGAGCGCTGAGGTCCCCTTCCCGTCGATTGCGGTACCCTAGGCCGGGGATCGCGAGGCCGCTGTAGGCCGCAAGATGGCGGAATGCCTCCTGGAAGTGGAGCCGGCCTGCTACAACACCCTTGAGCGGCTGTCCTCCACAATACCCTCCGTCCCTGCTGAGGATGATAGCCTGCCACACTTAGGGAGCCGTGTGGATTCAAATGAGATGATTTTAAAGCAGGATGGCTACGGATGAAGCCAGGACCGGCGGAGCTCCTCTGGATCACGTCCTGCTCCTTGCTACATCCGGACACGCCCCCGAGCTGGACAACTTTAAGTAGGTAGGACTGACGAGCAGAATCAACAACTGCTGGGTAACTGTGGAGAGAGATGGGAGCTGGCAATTAGCCAACAGCTGAGCGGCCAGCTCAGAGAAGGAAGGGCTGAGCCCAGCCCTGACAAGCATACAGTGAATTGTAGTCCCAGGACTCTGGGAGAGCTTATAAAAAGGCTGTGCTAGGCCTGGATCGCTCTCTTGTGACCCGGCCTGAATCTGCAAGCAGGAACTCTGTGTCTGTGTGTGTGTGTGTGCGGCCGAGTTGTGGCCTGTGCAGAGGGAGAGTTACCACACGTTTATACTAGGGGCATCTGTGGACAGCATCACTTTACTGTCCAGTGGCAACCTGAAGGCCGCTCCTGATCCAGGTGGGCTACAGCGCAGTGTGCTGGAGGTCGGACGCTATCCCTTGAGCCAGGACCCTGAGTGAGATCCTGTAAAGCCATCAGCATCATTAATTACAGTATCGGTCAGCGGGCACCTGCCCATCCAACTTTATGAACACTGTATACAGACATCCTTGCCCTTAGTCACTTTGCTGACACCTGTAGTGCCACAGGACACAAGACCATCCTTATACAGAGATACTGTATACAGACACCATTGTCCTTATTCACCTTGCTGATACTTGTAGTACCACAGAGTACAATACCTTTTAAACAAACTACCCCAGTGATCACTACTCAAATAATACAGGAAGATCGTTCATTCTTTGCTTGATAATCCTCGTCAGCCAAATTTGCTTTGCTCTGTCATTCAGGATTTCTCCTACTACAGTTCTCCTAAGTGCTAGCTGAAGACCAAAAGATTTAATCTCTTCAACAAGGGACTACACCTAACCTTCTTTCCCCCCTTTATCCATAAGCGATTTATTTTATCACACTTTTAGAGACTTGACTTGCCTGAACTCCACTGTTAAAGGATCAGATTTCACTAGTTAAACAGTTATTATTATTATTATACTGGATTTATATAGCGCCAATAGTTTACGCAGTGCTTTACAATATAAAAGGGAGACAATACAGTTATAATACAATAAAATACAAGAGGATTAAGAGGGCCCTGCTCAGTAGAGCTTACAATCTAATAGGGTGGGGCAGGTGGTACAAAGGGTTGTAACTGTGGGTAATGAGCTGATGGAAATGGTAAAAGATTAGTTGGAGACATGATAGGCTTCCCTGAAGAGATGAGTTTTCAGGGATCGCCTGAAGGTAGCAAGAGTAGGGGATAGCCGGACAGGTTGAGGTAGCGAGTTCCAGAGGATGGGAGAGGCTCTGGAGAAATCCAAGAGACAGGCATGGGAGGAGGTGACGAGAGAGCTTGAGAGTAGGAGGTCTTGAGAAGAGTGGAGAGGACGGTTTGGGTGATATTTGGAGACAAGATGGTGATGTAACTCGGGGTAGAGTTGTGAAAGGCTTTGTATGTTGTGGTTAGTATTTTGAATTTAATTTGCTGGGTGATTGGGAGCCAGTGTAGGGATTGGAGGAGAGGGTTGGCAGACACTGAGTGGTTGGTAAGGTGGATAAGTCTGGCAGCAGCATTAGTGATAGACTGAAGAGGGGATAATACAAAAATCGACTGCTAATTGCCAATAAACCACACACATAAAGTGCAAATTTCAATAGATACGCAATCGGTGCTACCCAATTGCTAGTGCAATAGTGAAATATATATCGTGTACTAACAAAGTTAGAGTAATATAGTGCTGATAAAAAATCCTAAATAAGTACCATCAGCTGGGCTACTACACAGGGCTCTTAATAGCAGCCTCACTGGAAAGCAAACAGCATCTCTTCAGCCTGTGCTGTCAGTCAATCACCATAGATGTTTGTAAAGTGATGCCTCTTGATGTAGATACAAATATGAATGGCTGATGTTCATAACAGATAGATCATATACTTGCAGATGTCGACCCCAAAAAAAGAGAAAGGCAATATGGTGAAGTATTGTGGAGCTAAAAAATCACTTGCGCATCATAGCGCTACTCACAGAATCCTCGGTTGCAATCAGGCATGTCAGAAAACTTCAGCGATCGCCGCTTACAGCGTGCGTTCCACGGAAACAGGAAGAAGCGTCACTGGTTATACGTGAGCCGGATGTTTCGTCGACGCTTTTCGCCCCTCCCACAGGGTGTCATCAAAGGACTTAAAATCCAACCCACGGATGTTGGGATATATAAGGTGTATGGACTCCTCCCCATAAGGAAATGAAAAAAGTGACAGCCAATCAAGGCTAGTGGGAAACAAACACCACCATTTGTCCTGATTCATCATATCCTGTTGCAACACCAAAAAACGTTATTGTAAAAAGTACACAGCATACAATTGGTATACATAAAGACTTAAAATACGTAGACACCTAAGTCTAACATAGATAAAATATGTCTCACATCACTAATATAATTTGTTTAATTGGATAAAAAATAAACGTATTATTTGGATAGGAGATTGGCAAAATCTATTACCAAATATGAAAGTAAAAATAGAATAATAGTGAAAAAATAAAAATAAAATACAAATAAAAATAACAATAAAAAATAAAATTGATATAAAAAATAAATAAATAAAAATAAAAATGAAAATAATTTAAATAAAATTGAAAATGAAAATAAGAAAAAAAATATAAATAAAAATAAAAATAGAAATAAAAATAAAAATAAGATTAAAAATAAAGTAAAAATAGAATTAAAAATAAAAATAAAAAATAAAAAATAAAAATAAAAATAAAAATAAAAAATAATAAAATGCGTTGACGAAACATCCGGCTCACGTATAACCAGTGACGCTTCTTCCTGTTTCCGTGGAACGCACGCTGTAAGCGGCGATCGCTGAAGTTTTCTGACATGCCTGATTGCAACCGAGGATTCTGTGAGTAGCGCTATGATGCGCAAGTGATTTTTTAGCTCCGCAATACTTCACCATATTGCCTTTCTCTTTTTTTGGGGTCGACATCTGCAAGTATATGATCTATCTGTTATGAACATCAGCCATTCATATTTGTATCTACATCAAGAGGCATCACTTTACAAACATCCATGGTGATTGACTGACAGCACAGGCTGAAGAGATGCTGTTTGCTTTCCAGTGAGGCTGCTATTAAGAGCCCTGTGTAGTAGCCCAGCTGATGGTACTTATTTTGGATTTTTTATCAGCACTATATTACTCTAACTTTGTTAGTACACAATATATATTTCACTATTGCACTAGCAATTGGGTAGCACCGATTGTGTATCTATTGAAATTTGCACTTTATGTGTGTGGTTTATTGGCAATTAGCAGTCGATTTGTGTATTGCACCCACTGTATACCTACATTAACTACCTATGTTATTTATTGATTTACGTTTAGCAATATTGCACAGAGCACTTTATATATAGCATATTCATGGTGTGGTTATATATTTTTTACCAGCGCTGTATGTGTTTTGCTTTATATATTTTTCAAGTATTAGTACTTTTTTTACAGCAGCGGTAACATATTTATCATTTGGTTAATTGTCGCTAGCGCTGCTTTATTCACATATCTTCTGAAGAGGGGATAGCCTATGGAGAGGCAGGCCAATGAGAAGGGAGTTGCAATAGTCAAGGCGAGAGATAACGAGGGAGTGACCGAGGAGCTTGGTGGTTTCATTTGTTAAAAAGGGGCGAATTTTAGAGATGTTACGGAGGTGAATTCTGCAAACTTTTGACAACAATTGGACTTGAGACTGAAATGACAAGTCAGAGTCTAGGATTACACCTAATACCCTGGCGTGAGGGGAGGGACTGATGGTTGCATTGCTGATTTTGATGGAAAAGTCATGGAGGGGGGCACGGGCGGGGGGGGGGGATATTAATAGATACGTTTTAGAGAGATTTCGTTTAAGGAAGTGACCAATGCGGGTGTCAGATCCCTGCCCTCCTCTCTCACTTGTGATGAAGGACTGGCCAACCTCACACCACATTGTCACTTACGTAACAATGCCACTCTCAGCTGCACCCAGCACAAACATTTTCCAGCTTGCAGGACCACAATCTAGGTGCCAGCAACCTGAGAGCAATTGTCACTGGGCTAATCAAACAATTAACCCTTTAACTGCCACCGCTGACGTTTGTGAAGTGTCAGAACTTTCATCAATTTAGAAATACCAATTATGATTTTAGAATAAGCATCTGCAACACACACTGCCACCACAGACAGGTCTGCTCAGAGGCCTTACTCTAAAACAGTAGCGCTCTTCAAGAGGCATGTTCGTTTATAGCTTGCATTAAGAGCTTTAGAGACAAGGTTAACACTTTCAAAATAAGGGTTTAATAATAAAAAGGTCAAAATTGGTGCAAATAAAATATTTACAGAAAAGATGTTTCAAAGAGATAATGATAATATACAGCCACAAAGAAATAAGATAGAATTGGGGAGGAAGAATACTTGCAATTAATGTCTGAGGGTTGATCAGAGTTCAATCCATGAGCTGGGTAATCGGTTCTCAAACTTGGCAGATGTTCCTGTTTTGATGTTAAAAGGAGAACAGTTGGCTAAATGTTATGCTATTTCCTTTATTGTCTGTGCCTGCGAGTTGAGGGACAGGAGGGAGTGGTCTGACATAACTAGAAGTCATTCCCCTGCCCTCCTTTTGCCTATCCACATAGGCTACACAAGTAAAACAAGGGTTGCTAATACTTGATTGATCTTTGTTTATTACCATCTAATATTGTTTACTGCTTTTGCTGCTTTTACCACCAGGGATGTTTCACCTAAGGGATTTTCATAAAGTGTTAGTTCCTGTTGTACACCTTTGAATGCCTTTATCATATCAATAAATATACCTTCTGGTTTACCACAGTTTGTGTTTCTTTTCTACTGCTGTGTTTTACACTAATGCTGGATTTTAGATGTGCCAGAGGGGCTGGGACTGTTCTTGGGGTTGAGAGGCAGAGTACGGAACCAAACATACTTGAGCGGCTCCTCCGGGGGTAGCGCTACATAAACAACCTATTGTGTACTTAGTAATGTCTCTTCTCCTTCATCCCTTAGTGGCCCGCACCTGGCTACACATGTATGTCCAGCTTTATTTCTGAAAATAGGGAAGACAAGTCCCAGTAATGAATTTAAACTAATTTTAACCACTTGACGACCGCCTCACGCCGATTTACGTCGGCAAGGTGGCACGGACAGGCAAAATCACGTATATATACGTGATTTGCCTTCCGCGGGTGGGGGGTCCGATCGGAACCCCCCCCCGGTGCCCGAGGCGGTCGTCTTTTGTCCAGCGGCGATCAGAGGTGAGGGGGAGACCATCCGTTCGTGGCCCCCCCCTCGTGATCGCCGCCGGCCAATCAGATCACTTCCTTTGCTGCTGTATGCTAAACAGCAGCAAAGGAAATGATGTCATCTCTCCTCGGCTCGGTATTCCGTTGCAGCGCCGAGGAGAGAAGACTTCACTGTGAGTGCACCAACACTACACAACACAGTAGAACATGCCAGGCACACAAAACACCCCGATCCCCCCCCCCGATCGCCCCCCGATCCCCCCCCAATCACCCCCCCCCCCCCTGTCACAAACTGACACCAGCAGTTTTTTTTTTTTCTGATTACTGCATTGGTGTCAGTTTGTGACAGTTACAGTGTTGGGACAGTGAATATTAGCCCCCTTTAGGTCTAGGATACCCCCCTAACCCCCCCTAATAAAGTTTTAACCCCTTGATCACCCCCCGTCACCAGTGTCGCTAAGCGATCATTTTTCTGATCGCTGTATTAGTGTCGCTGGTGACGCTAGTTAGGGAGGTAAATATTTAGGTTCGCCGTCAGCGTTTTATAGCGACAGGGACCCCCATATACTACCTAATAAATGTTTTAACCCCTTGATGGCCCCCTAGTTAACCCTTTCACCACTGATCACCGTATAAGTGTTACGGGTGACGCTGGTTAGTTAGTTTATTTTTTTTAGTGTCAGGGCACCCGCCGTTTATTACTGAATAAAGGTTTAGCCCCCCGATCGCCCGGCGGTGATATGCGTTGCCCCAGGCAGCGTCAGATTAGCGCCAGTACCGCTAACACCCACGCACGCAGCATACGCCTCCCTTAGTGGTATAGTATCTGATCGGATCAATATCTGATACGATCAGATCTATACTAGCGTCCCCAGCAGTTTAGGGTTCCCAAAAACACAGTGTTAGCGGGATCAGCCCAGATACCTGCTAGCACCTGCGTTTTGCCCCTCCGCCCGGCTCGGCCCAGCCCACCCAAGTGCAGTATCGATCGATCACTGTCACTTACAAAACACTAAACGCATAACTGCAGCGTTCGCAGAGTCAGGCCTGATCCCTGCGATCGCTAACATTTTTTTGGTAGCATTTTGGTGAACTGGCAAGCACCATCCCCAGGCAGCATCAGGTTAGCGCCAGTAGCGCTAACACCCACGCACGCACCGTACACCTCCCTTAGTGGTATAGTATCTGAACGGATCAATATCTGATCCGATCAGATCTATACTAGCGTCCCCAGCAGTTTAGGGTCCCCAAAAACGCAGTGTTAGCGGGATCAGCCCAGATACCTGCTAGCACCTGCGTTTTGCCCCTCTGCCCGGCCCAGCCCACCCAAGTGCAGTATCGATCGATCACTGACACTTACAAAACACTAAATGCATAACTGCAGCGTTCGCAGAGTCAGGCCTGATCCCTGCAATCGCTAACAGTTTTTTTGGTAGTATTTTGGTGAACTGGCAAGCACCAGCCCCAAGCAGCGTCAGATTAGCGCCAGTACCGCTAACACCCACGCACGCACCGTACACCTCCCTTAGTGGTATAGTATCTGAACGGATCAATATCTGATCCGATCAGATCTATACTAGCGTCCCCAGCAGTTTAGGGTTCCCAAAAACGCAGCGTTAGCGGGATCAGCCCAGATACCTGCTAGCATCTGCATTTTGCCCCTCCGCCCGGCCCAGCTCAGCCCACCCAAGTGCAGTATCAATCGATCACTGTCACTTACAAAACACTAAACGCATAACTGCAGTGTTCGCAGAGTCAGGCCTGATCCTTGCGATCGCTAACAGTTTTTTTGGTAGCTTTTTATTGAACTGGCAAGCGCCAGCGGCCTAGTACACCCTGGTCGTAGTCAAACCAGCACTGCAGTAACACTTGGTGACGTGGCGAGTCCCATAAGTGCAGTTCAAGCTGGTGAGGTGGCAAGCACAAGTAGTGTCGCGCTGCCACCAAAAAGACAAACACAGGCCCGTCGTGCCCATAGTGCCCTTCCTGCTGCATTCGCCAATCCTAATTGGGCACCCACCACTTCTGCAGCACCCGTACTTCCCCCATTCACATCCCCAACCAAATGCAGTCGGCTGCATGAGAGGCATTTTCTTTATGTCCTCCCGAGTACCCCTACCCAACGAACCCCCAAAAAAGATGTCGTGTCTGCAGCAAGCGCGGATATAGGCGTGACACCCTCTATTATTGTCCCTCCTGTCCTGACAATCCTGGTCTTTGCATTGGTGAATGTTTTGAACGCTACCATTCATTAGTTGAGTATTAGCGTAGGGTACAGCATTGCACAGACTAGGCACACTTTCACAGGGTCTCCCAAGATGCCATCGCATTTTGAGAGACCCGAACCTGGAACCGGTTACCGTTATAAAAGTTAGTTACAAAAAAAGTATTAAAAAAAAAAATATATATATAAAATAAAAAAAATAGTTGTCGTTTTATTGTTCTCTCTCTCTCTATTCTCTCTCTCTTGTTCTGCTCTTTTTTACTGTATTCTATTCTGCAATGTTTTATTGTTATTATGTTTTATCATGTTTGCTTTTCAGGTCTGCAATTTTTTATACTTTACCGTTTACTGTGCTTTATTGTTAACCATTTTTTTGTCTTCAGGTACGCCATTCACGACTTTGAATGGTTATACCAGAATGATACCTGCAGGTTTAGGTATCATCTTGGTATCATTCTTTTCAGCCAGCGGTCGGCTTTCATGTAAAAGCAATCCTAGTGGCTAATTAGCCTCTAGACTGCTTTTACAAGCTGTGGGAGGGAATGCCCCCCCCCCCACCGTCTTCCGTGTTTTTCTCTGGCTCTCCTGTCTCAACAGGGAACCTGAGAATGCAGCCGGTGATTCAGCCAGCTGACCATAGAGCTGATCAGAGACCAGAGTGGCTCCAAACATCTCTATGGCCTAAGAAACCGGAAGCTACGAGCATTTTATGACTTAGGTTTCGCCAGATGTAAATAGCGCCATTGGGAAATTGGGGAAGCATTTTATCACACCGATCTTGGTGTCATCAGATGCTTTGAGGGCAGAGGAGAGATCTAGGGTCTAATAGACCCCAATTTTTTCAAAAAAGAGTACCTGTCACTACCTATTGCTATCATAGGGGATATTTACATTCCCCGAGATAACAATAAAAATGATTAAAAAAAAAAAAATGAAAGGAACAGTTTAAAAATAAGATAAAAAAGCAAAAAAATAATAAAGAAAAGAAGAAAAAAAAAAAAAAAAAGCACCCCTGTCGCCCCCTGCTCTCGCGCTAAGGCGAACGCAAGCGGCGGTCTGTCGTCAAACGTAAACAGCAATTGCACCATGCATGTGAGGTATCGCCGCGAAGGTCAGATCGAGGGCAGTAATTTTTGCAATAGACCTCCTCTGTAAATCTAAAGTGGTAACCTGTAAAGGCTTTTAAAAGCTTTTAAAAATGTATTTATTTTGTTGCCACTGCACGTTTGTGCGCAATTTTAAAGCATGTCATGTTTGGTATCCATGTACTCGGCCTAAGATCATCTTTTTTATTTCATCAAACATTTGGGCAATATAGTGTGTTTTAGTGCATTAAAATTTAAAAAAGTGTGTTTTTTCCCCAAAAAATGCGTTTGAAAAATCGCTGCACAAATACTGTGTGAAAAAAAAAAATGAAACACCCACCATTTTAATCTGTAGGGCATTTGCTTTAAAAAAATATATAATGTTTGGGGGTTCAAAGTAATTTTTTTGCAAAAAAAAATAACTTTTTCATGTAAACAAAAAGTGTCAGAAAGGGCTTTGTCTTCAAGTGGTTAGAAGAGTGAGTGATGTGTGACATAAGCTTCTAAATGTTGTGCATAAAATGCCAGGACAGTTCAAAACCCCCCCAAATGACCCCATTTTGGAAAGTAGACACCCCAAGCTATTTCCTGAGAGGCATGTCGAGTCCATGGAATATTTTATATTGCGACACAATTTGCGGGAAAGAGACAAATTCTTTTTTTTTTTTTTGCACAAAGTTGTCACTAAATGATATATTGCTCAAACATGCCATGGGAATATGTGAAATTACACCCCAAAATACATTCTGCTGCTTCTCCTGAGTACGGGGATACCACATGTGTGAGACTTTTTGGGAGCCTAGCCGCGTACGGGACCCCGAAAACCAAGCACCGCCTTCAGGCTTTCTAAGGGCGTGAATTTTTGATTTCACTCTTCACTGCCTATCACAGTTTCGGAGGCCATGGAAAGCCCAGGTGGCACAAAACCCCCCCAAATGACCCCATTTTGGAAAGTAGACACCCCAAGCTATTTGCTGAGAGGTATAGTGAGTATTTTGCAGACCTCACTTTTTGTCACAAAGTTTTGAAAATTGAAAAAAGAAAAAAAAAAAATTTTTTTCTTGTCTTTCTTCATTTTCAAAAACAAATGAGAGCTGCAAAATACTCACCATGCCTCTCAGCAAATAGCTTGGGGTGTCTACTTTCCAAAATGGGGTCATTTGGGGGGGTTTTGTGCCACCTGGGCATTCCATGGCCTCCGAAACTGTGATAGGCAGTGAAGAGTGAAATCAAAAATTTTCACCCTTAGAAATCCTGAAGGCGGTGTTTGGTTTTCGGGGCCCCGTACGTGGCTAGGCTCCCAAAAAGTCCCACACATGTGGTATCCCCATACTCAGGAGAAGCAGCTAAATGTATTTTGGGGTGCAATTCCACATATGCCCATGGCCTGTGTGAGCAATATATCATTTAGTGACAACTTTGTGCAAAAAAAAAAAAAAAAAAGTGTCATATTCCCGCAACTTGTGTCAAAATATAAAATATTCCATGGACTCAATATGCCTCTCAGCAAATAGCTTGGGGTGTCTACTTTCCAAAATGGGGTCATTTGGGGGGGTTTTGTGCCACCTGGGCATTCCATGGCCTCCGAAACTGTGATAGGCAGTGAAGAGTGAAATCAAAAATTTACACCCTTAGAAATCCTGAAGGCGGTGCTTGGTTTTCGGGGCCCCGTACGCGGCTTAGCTCCCAAAAAGTCCCACACATGTGGTATCCCCATACTCAGGAGAAGCAGCTGAATGTATTTTGGGGTGCAATTTCACATAGGCCCATGGCCTGTGTGAGCAATATATCATTTATTGACAACTTTTTGTAAATATTTTTTTTTTTTTTTTTTTTTCATTATTCAATTACTTGGGACAAAAAAAATAAATATTCAATGGGTTCAACATGCCTCTCAGCAATTTCCTTGGGGTGTCTACTTTCCAAAATGGGGTAATTTGGGGGGGTTTTGTACTGCCCTGCCATTTTAGCACCTCAAGAAATGACATAGGCAGTCATAAACTAAAAGCTGTGTAAATTACAGAAAATGTACCCTAGTTTGTAGACGCTATAACTTTTGCGCAAACCAATAAATATATGCTTATTGACATTTTTTTTACCAAAGACATGTGGCCGAATACATTTTGGCCTAAATGTATGACTAAAATTTAGTTTATTGGATTTTTTTTATAACAAAAAGTAGAAAATATCATTTTTTTTCAAAATTTTCGGTCTTTTTCCGTTTATAGCGCAAAAAATAAAAACTGCAGAGGTGATCAAATACCATCAAAAGAAAGCTCTATGTGTGGGAAGAAAAGGACGCAAATTTCGTTTGGGTACAGCATTGCATGACCGTGCAATTAGCAGTTAAAGCGACGCAGTGCCAAATTGGAAAAAGACCTCTGGTCCTTAGGCAGCATAATGGTCCGGGGCTCAAGTGGTTAAAGACATATAGAATGCATCAAAGATTAACTTCTCATAATCTACAAAACATGGTTTTGGCATATTTCTGTAATGAGACTCATGTTAGAAAATTTAAGAAAAATGTCTATCTTCCCCATCACAACATGGATTTAATTTTTCTAGTGAAGGTATGAAATTAACAAGCCTATGACACTGCTGTGAACCCCTTGCCCTTTTACGTTGGTTTTAAATATGAGACTTTCTATGGTAGAACTGTCAGGGCTGGGCTCAGTCCTTCCTTCTCAAAGCTGGCCGCTCAGCTGTCGGCTAATTGCCAGCTCCTTTCTCTCCACAGTGACTCACCTGTTGATGATATCCTACTCGTTAGTCTTGCCTACTTAAGCTGTCCAACCCAGATGATCTCTGCCTTCGCCTTGGTCACATCTCTAGAGACGCTCTCCTGTGTACCTGTTAAAAACTTGCTTGGCTGACATTCCTTCTGGCTCCAGATCCTGCTTGCTGTTCTACTACGCTCATCTCTGGCTCCCTGACTTTTTGGCTTGTCTGACTATCCATTCCGGTTCCTGAACTCTGGCTATGTTTTAACTATGTTTACTCTGTTTACCTTTTTATTATTATTATTATTATTATTATTATTATTATTATTAAACAAGTGTGATTTAACTGTACTTCTGTCTCAGTCTGATTCATGGTTTCTGCCAATAGGCGAAGGCCATGAATTGTAAGCTGTATTTTAACCCCTTATTAAAAAAATGTGTGACAATAGGACAAAATAGTGGCGCTAAAAACGTGCTGAGCACAAAGTGTTTGTGCAACCCAATATGACTAAAAGTCACTAAATAAACTAATGTTAATATATAAACACTGATTCACCCTGTGAGACTAAAAATAAAAAATATAATAAAAAGAATGATAATAAAAATAAAAATAATATCACAAAAAATAGTCCATAGAGTGTTCAAGTGAATTCATATCGATGTGAAATCTTCCTGTTCCATCCACCACACCACTGTGCCAGTGATTCCACTCCCCTAAAGAAACGCACTCACCAAATTTCAATGCCTGCACTCTTGTGTCAGGCTAAGACGCTTTTAAACCACATGGACAGGGTTTCAAACGAGTATCCAAAATCCAACCGTGTGTGTAAGATATTTCTCCACATGTAAATGATAATAAAGGTGCCCAATAGCGTGATAACGTAAAAAAACAGTTTATTAAATCACTACAAATGTTCAACCTTTGCACGCACATTATAAAACTTTAAAACCAGCAAGAGTAATCACAGCAGAACTTTAAGCAGCAATAAAGCAATGGATCACGGCGGACCCGAGGTGTTCTGGAGTGTAAACAACTCTCACCCCTTCCTTGGTCCCAAATCTCAACTCGCTCCTCCACTTCCTATTCCAACATTCACCATCCTACGTCAGTGATGATGATTGCCGTACAGCCACGCCCCCGACATGTTTCGTCACAAGGACTTAATCATGGGATTGGCTGAACGGCACAACAATCATTCCTTATATCCCCTTGTCTCTATACTGCTCATGCGCACACCTCGTGTCCCCGCAGCAGCAATATCTGGACCTTTACATCAAGAGAGAGTAACAATAGAGATATTTGCCATGGTGTTACAAATGGCTCACCTGGAATCTCCTGCTGTGGCTGCTCCTCTTCTGTGTAGGCACCCACCTTGAGTATTACCTCTATAAGAGATATGTCTGGTTCCGCTCCACTTCCCCAGTGATTTGGGGGCGATCCAGTCCAATGCAGATGGTTTCTCAACCAGGTTGAGATATACTTTGAGATGCTGCCCCAGGCGTTTCCCACGGACAGCAGCAAAGTAGGTTTCATGATATCTTTGCTTTCTAAGAGAGCCTTGGCCTGGGCAAACCCTCTATGGGAGATGCAAAAACCTGTTGTCTTGAGTTACCCAGAGCTTGTGGCTTCTTTTAAAGGGTATTTGATGTTCGCGCACGTTCCGCTTCTGCTGCCAAGTGCCTCATGTCCATCAAACAGAGTACGACAACTGTTGCCCATTACGCCATTGAATTCCATACTCTGGCAGCAGAGGTTGCTTGGAACAATGAGGCCTTTGTGGCTGCTCTTTCTCATGGTCTCTCGGATTCCATCAAGGATGAGATAGCAGTCCGAGATATATCCACTGAGCTGAAGAAGTTGATCACGTTTGTCATCCTCATTGACTCAGAGAAAGACTTCCTTTTAAGGAGTGCTTGCGGAAGCCTCCTGTACATTTGTCTCCGAAATTTGCAGTCCCACCCTTGCCTCCCTCATCTCCCATGCATCCTGGAACCGAGTCTATCTGTGAAGATGGACCCATACACTCGGGCTTCACAAGTCTCTCTGCGGATGAGAGAACCCTTAGGAGGAGGAAGAGATTGTGCCTTTATTGTGGCCAGGCAGGTCACTTTTTAAAGTCTTGTCCTTCCCGTCCAGGGAACGCCTGAACCTTTAGGTTCTGTCACGGACAGACCTTAGGTGGCGTTGTTTTGTCCCCAGTTATCCAGAAGGATAAGCCCCTGGTTTTGGTTACCCTTTTTTGGGCTGAGTCATCCGTTGAGATACAGGCTCTAATTGACTCTGGGGCTGCAAGCCTATTCATTGATGCTGCCTTTGTATCGAAGCACTCGATTCTGCTGCAGCTGCGTGACACTCCACTTGCCATTGAGGCTCTTGACGGGTGACCTCTACAGCCTGCCCATGTGACTCATGAGACTGTTTCGTTGTCCATAGCCGTAGGGGCTCTTCACCATGAGATAATCCAATTCCAAGTTATTTCCTCACCTAAGTTTCCGCTGGTTATTGATTATCCTTGGTTACAGAGGCACAACCCCTCTTTTGATTGGCTCCATGCTGAGGTTCTCTCCTGGTCACCACAATGCAGTAAGTCATGCTTCCAGGAGGTAGCCAAAAGTCCTGTGCACTTCTTCACCCTCCTCCCTGTCGGAGGAGTACCGCAATTTTAGCGATGTCTTTGACAAAGGTCAACCCTGGAGTTTGCCTCCACACCAGTCGTATGATTACGCAATTGACCTTCAACCTGGTGCCATAGCCCCTCGTGGCCGGGTTTACCCTTTGTCGGTCTTGGAGGATAGGGCCATGGAGGAGTATGGTGCAGACGCACTTTCTCAAAGTTTCATCTGCAAATCCTCGTCTCCTGCTGGTGCTGGTTTCTTCTTTGTGAAGAAGAAGAGTGGTGAACTGAGACCTTCTATTGATTATAGAGGTCTCAATCATTTCACGATTAAGAATGCCTTTCCGATTCCGTTGATTACGGAGTCATTTGACCGCCTCAAGGGAGCAACGGTTTTCACAAAGCTTGATGTGAGAGGAGCATAAAATCTCATGAGGATTAAGTAGGGGGACGAGTGGAAAACTGCGTTTAATACCAGAACAGGCCATTATGAGTACCTCGTAATGCCTTTTGGACTTTGTAACGCCCCGGCAGTTTTCCAGGAATTTATTAACGATGTCCTCCAAGATTTGTTGCATTTAGGTGTGGTGGTTTATCTCGACAAAATCCTCATATTTTCCAAGTCCCTGGAGAGCCACCATACAAATGTCTGTAGTGTGCTTCAGAAACTAAGAGAGAACAATCTCTATTGTAATTCCATCGTGAACAGGTTAAATTCCTGGGCTATGTCATTTCCACTGCTGGTTTTTCGATGGACCCAGAGAAACTTTCAGCAGTCCTATAGTGGCCCCGACCCGTGGGTTTACATCCTCTGCAGCGTTTTCATGTCTTTGCCAACTATTATCAGAAGTTTATTCGTAACTTCGTGTCTCTGGTCAAGCCCCTGACTGATATGACCAGAGAGGACGGTAACCCACAGAGTTGGTCTCCGGAGTCCATTAAGGCCTGAGAGTGTCACGGCTGCCTTTGTTTCTGCTCCTGTGTTGGCACATCCTGATCCTACGTTACCTTTTATCATTGAGGTTGATGCTTCTGAGACTGGAGTTGGCGCCCTTCTGTCTCAACGTCCTACCTCTGAGAGCACTATGCATCCTTGTGGCTACTTTTCCAAGAAATTGTCACCTGCGAAGTGCAATTACGAGATTGTTGACAGAGAGCTGTTAGCGATCATTTTAGCCCTGAAAGAATGGAGACATCTCCTCAAAGGTACCACTGTGCCGGTTCTCATTTTTACTGACCATAAGAATCTCACATGGATGGAGTCGCTTCCCGTTCCTGTGATTCCTCCTGATCGTATTGTGGCTACGGTTCGCACCAGTCTCACTTCTCCTTTGGGTGACAAAATTCTTGCCGCTCAGGTCCATGCTCCTCCTGAGAAACCTTGTGACCACTGCTTTGTCCCAGAGAATCTCCATACTGCCATGCTCCAGACTTACCATTCTCCAAAGGCTGCTTGCCACCCTGGGAGGAATCAACTCTTTTGGGCCATTTCCCAACAATTCTGGTGGCCTAGTCTACGTGCTGATGTAATTGCCTTCGTAGCTGCCTGTTCCGTGTGTGCTCAGAGTAAGACTCCACGACACCTTCCATTGGGCCTCCTACAACCCATACCCAATGGAGAGAGGCCCTAAGATTTCATTGTGGAGTTACCCAACTCCCAGGGCAACACAGTTATCCTTATGGTGGTTGACCGGTTCTCGAAAATGTCCCATTGTATTCCACTTAAGAAGTTGCCCACTTCTAAGGAACTGGCTTCCATATTTGCTCCGGAGATCTTTTTTGCTTACATGGGCTACCCAAGGTGATTGTCTCGGACAGGGGTAGTCAGTTTGTGTCCCAGTTCTGGTAAGCCTTTTGTGCACAGTTGGGAATTCAGTTTGCTTTCTCCTCTGCGCATCACCCGCAGTCTAATGGGGCAACAGAACGAGCCAATCAGTCCTTGGAGCAATTCCTACATTACTATATTTCTGACCATGATAACAACTGGTGTCACGACTAATACTCACTGAGGCCAAGATGCCAAGAGCGGCTCGCCCTTACGACCACGCGCACCCCGTCCCCTGGAGATGATACAGGGAGCAGGGGGCACGTGGAGGCACAGGCCTCCAGCAGATGGGAGATCCAAAGGTAGGACTTGTAGGCCCAGTAGAAGTCTTCAGATGCTGACTGGAGGTGCAGGAAAAGGTGCCATTGCAGGGTCAGGAGGCTGAGTTACAGGAAGTCCGTTAAACAGGCCAGGGGTCAGAACCGGGTAATCAGGCAGAGCAGAGTCCGTTAAACAAGCCAGGGATCAGAACCGGGTAATCAGGCAGAGCAGAGTCCGTTAAACAAGCCAGGGATCAGAACCGGGTAATCAGGCAGAGCAGAGTCCATTAAACAAGCCAGGGATCAGAACCGGGTAATCAGGCAGAGCAGAGTCCGTTAAACAAGCCAGGGATCAGAACCGGGTAATCAGATAGAGCAGAGTCCGTTAAACAAGCCAGGGATCAGAACCGGGTAATAGGCAGGGAGCAGAATCCGTATAAACTAGCCAGGGGTCAGCACAGGTATAGACAGTAAGCAAGGAGCACAGAGGATCAGGAACCAGGAACAGCTGACGACAAACCAGCAACCCAACTGGGTGCTGGAGCCATCAGAAGTAGGCCCCCCCGGTACGCGCATCAGCGTGGCGCGCTACCGGGCACCCGCACGGGCGATGGGGCGCACTCGGGGACCATTGTGCACCCGCACGCGCCGCACCATTGGGCCGCGAATGGGTGCGCGCCGAAGCGCCAGTCCACCGCGCATATGTCCCGGAGCCCGGCAGACGGAGGTGACCGAAGTCCCCTGACAGTGCCCCCCTCCTAAGGGCGGACACTGGACGCCCAGACTGGACATCAATTTCGGGTGGTCTCGATGGAAGGCTTGAATTAAGGGTGGTGCATGCAGATTCTTAGCAGGCCCCCAAGAATTGTCCTCAGTTGGGTATCTCTTCCACTGGATCAGGTATTGCAGCTGCCTGCCCCTCTTTCTACAGTTTAGGATGGACTCCACTTCGAACTCATTCTCCCCATCCACCCTGATTGGTGGGGGAGGAAGTTCTCCTCTTCCAGGAAAAAGGGCTGGGCACAACAGGCTTCAACAAGGATACATGAAAAACAGGATGGATTCTGTACATCTTTGGTAGTGCTAGCTCAAATGCTACAGGATTAATTATTCTTTTGATTTGAAAAGGTCCGATGAACCTGGGTCCAAGTTTTCGTGAGGGCAGAGGTAATTTAAGATTAGTAGTAGACAACCAAACCTCCTCACCTACATCAAATGTTGGATTTTCCCTCCTGCCCCGATCATACTGTTTTTTGTAATCCTCTTGTGCTTTATGCAGTGTGTCTTGGATCCTCCGGAAGTTGGATTGCAGAGAGGTTATCCTGTCTTGGACCGCGGGAACTGCCATTTCGGGGATGTCATTAGATAGGAACATAGGATGGAACCCGCAATTTGCCCAGAAGGGTGTTTGGTTGGTAGTTGCATGAACAGAGTTGTTATAGGCAAATTCAGCGTACGGGAGAAGACTTGCCCAATCGTCCTGGGATCCCGAGCAGAAACAGCGGAGGTATTGCTCCAGGGTCTGGTTTGTCCTCTCCGTCTGGCCGTTGCTCTGAGGGTGATATGCTGAAGAGAGGCAGACTTTGATATCCAGGATTTTGCAGAGTTCCCTCCAGAATTTAGACGTAAATTGCACGCCCCTATCCGACACAATACTCTTAGGCACACCATGGAGCCTAATGATCTCTTTTAAGAAGATATTGGCTGTGTCTACGGCAGAAGGGGTGCCCCTCATAGGTAAAAAATTAGCCATCTTGGAGAGACGGTCGACGACAACAAAAATGGTGGTAAAGCCTTCCGAGGCAGGCAAGTCTACAATAAAATCCATGGACACATCAGCCCATGGACGTTCCGGGATGGGCAAAGTCTTGAGCAAACCCCAGGACTTAGCGTTTTGCCCCTTGTTCCGCTGGCACAGAGGACAGGAGGACACATACTCCTTACAATCCCGTCTCCACCCAGGCCACCAGAAGGAGCGAGAGATCAGCTCAGACGTCTTCTTCGTCCCAAAATGACCTGACAATTTATGGTCATGACACATTTTAAGGGTTATAGGCCGTTTCTCCCGAGGTACAAAAATTTTCCCCCGGACCCAAAAGAGATCGTTACATTTCTTCAAGGAATGTACCTCCGGTTCAGCACACAGATTGGATGAGGACCTGATGGACGATATTAAGTCCGCTTGAGTCAGACCAAGGAAGTTTTGTGAAGAGAGAATAGTGCTCGGTTCAGTCGTTTGTGGATCTGCAGAAAACATCCGAGAGAGTGCATCTGCCTTTCCATTTTTTGCACCAGGTCTATAGGATATATGGAAATTAAAACGAGAAAAGAAGAGGGCCCAACGTGCTTGTCTAGGTTTTAACCGTTTTGCTGTCCGGAGGTATTCCAAATTTTTGTGATCCGTAAAGATCATCACTGGGTGTAATGCGCCTTCCAGTAAATACCTCCATTCCTCTAGAGCGAATTTTATGGCCAGCAGCTCCCTGTCACCCACATCGTAATTAAGTTCTGGTGGGCTTCGAGATGCAAAGGCTAGAGGATGTAGAATGGCTTTAGGTCCATGCCTTTGGGAAAGGATAGCTCCTGTTGCGATTTCTGATGCGTCCACCTCTAGTACAAATGGCTGAGTTGGGTCAGGGTGACGGAGAATCGGGGCGGAACTGAGCAAGGTCTTCAGTTTCAGAAAGGCTTCTTGTGCGGTTTGGGACCACTGAAAGGAACCGTGCTGATGAGTCAACTGGGTGATAGGTGCCACAATCCAACGATAAATTTCCTGTAAAAGTTGGCGAACCCTATGAACCGCTGTACCCCTTTTTTATCAGATGGGGACGGCCATTCCTGAATTGCCTGTATCTTTTGTGGATCCATTGCGACCCCATTAGTAGAAATGATGAATCCTAGAAATTGTACGACTGATTTTTCAAATTCACATTTTTCGGCTTTCAGGTACAGCTTGTGTTGTTTAAGTATGGTGAGAACCTTTTTTACATGCCCCTTGTGCAGTTCAATAGTGGAGGAGAAAATAAGAATGTCATCCAGGTAAACAACAAGGAAATCATCCAGGTATTCTCGGAATATATCATTCACCAGGGGTTGAAAAGTGGCCGGTGCATTACAGAGCCCGAATGGCATCACCAGGTATTCGAAATGTCCAAATCTAGACCTGAAAGCCGTCTTCCACTCGTCCCCAGCCCTGATCCTGACAAGATTATAGGCACCTCGGAGGTCAAGTTTGGAAAAGACCTTGGCTGATCGGAACCGTTGAAACAACTCAGGGATGAGCGGCAGTGGATACCTGTTCTTGATGTTGATATTATTAAGCTGCCGGTAGTCCACACACGGCCTAAGGGATCCATCCTTTTTCCCTACAAAAAATATGCCAGCTCCAGCAGGTGAGGACGAGGGACGAATGAAACCCTTCTTGAGATTTTCATCGATATATTGTTTGAGAGCTTCCAGCTCGGTTTCTGAGAGTGGAAATATACGGCCGAACGGGACTTCCGATCCAGGCAGGAGATCAATCGGACAGTCGTAAGGCTGATGAGGTGGCAGGCAGTCAGCCATTTGTTTGTTAAAGACTTCTTGAAACTCGAGGTATTCGGGGGGAACATGTTGGAGGTTGTCGGATGGAACTGTAATCGTTGCACAAACTTTCAGAGCCGTGGGAAGACAGTGTTGAGATAAATACTGGGAGGAGAAAGATACCGCCTTAGTACTCCATTTGATCTGTGGGTCATGTGCCTGTAGCCAGGGCAAGCCGAGTATAACAGGGAAAATAGGAGAGTGAATGAGGTCCAGCCGTAGAAATTCCTGATGACCGGAATCTGTGGTCACAAGGATAGGTTGGGTCTCCTGGGTGATGAGACCTGAGCAGGGAAGTGACCCGTCGGCTAGGTGTATTTGTAGACCTTGAGCTTTGGTTTGCAGAGGAATATGCAGGCTGTGGGCCAAGGCAGCGTCTAGAAAGCAACTGCAAGCTCCAGAATCAATAGTGGCCGGTAAGCGGGTCTCCCCTTCCGGTAGCTGTAGGGAAACAAACAACATCACGTAAGTTTTAGGAACAATGTCGGTTTGACAGTTCATCAGATTTGGCCGAAGGAACTTACTAGGTCTTATTGGGCAATTGCGCAAGAAGTGTCCAGCACCCCCGCAATATAGGCACAAGTTAGATTGCCGTCTGCGTTTTCTCTCTTCAGAGGTCAGTGGAGCACGGACCAGACAGAGCTGCATAGGCTCAGCCTCGGGGACTGGTATTGCAGTGGCAGCCCTTGGAGATGGCGACTGAGCAGGAAGGGGTCTGGACGACGTCCAGGCAGGGAGCAGACTTTGAAAACATTCTGAGCGTCGCTCACGTAGGCGCCTGTCCACTTTCGTGGCTGCTTGGATTAATTCTTCCAAAGAAGTTGGAGTTTCCATCCTAGCCAACTCATCTTTGAGAAGTTCAGACAAATCCTGACGGTACTGGTAACGCAGGGCCGGCTCGTTCCAACTTGTATCTCCCGCCCATTTACGAAATTCCATCGCATAGTCCTCAATTGGCCTCCTTCCTTGGGACAGGCTGTGTAAAATTGCTTCAGCTGTGGCCATGCGCTGCGGATCATCATAGAGCTGGGACATACTCTCAAAGAAGGAGTCTATCGTGTTTAGCACTGAACTTCTCTGTTCCATCAAGCCGTGGGCCCAGGCTTGAGGTTCCTCGGACAACAGTGAGATTGCAAATCCCACCTTAACAATCTCAGATGAGAAGGTTCTGGGCTGAAGAGCAAAGTAGAGAGAACATGCGTTTTCGAAGGCCCTAAATTTCTTACGGTCCCCTGAAAAATGCTCCGGTGTAGGAACCCTGGGCTCTGGGAGCGCCATTACAACTGTGGGATTGGCGGTAGATTGGGGGAGCGGACCCCCACTACTGGGTGCGGGAGCTGCGGATGCAGAAGGAAGTGACCCCGTAATCTGTTGTAGGCAGCTGTCAATCTGGGTATATCCCTCCTGCAATTTTTGAATGGAGTCAGCAAGAGCGGAAACCTGCTGACACAAGATCTCCAGAGGAGAGCGCGCTCTGTCGGCCTCGGACATCTGGCTGGTTTGTACTGTCACGACTAATTATCACCGAGGCCAAGATGCCGAGAGTGGCTCGCCACGCGCACCCCGTCCCCTGGAGATGATACAGGGAGCAGGGGGCACGCGGAGGCACGGGACTCCAGCAAATGGGAGATCCGAAGGTAGGACTTGTAGGCCCAGTAGAAGTCTTCAGATGCTGACTGGAGGTGCAGGAAAAGGTGCCGTTGCAGGTTCAGGAGGCTGAGTTACAGGAAGTCCGTTAAACAGGCCAGGGGTCAGAACCGGGTAATCAGGCAGAGCAGAGTCCGTTAAACAAGCCAGGGATCAGAACCGGGTAATCAGGCAGAGCAGAGTCCGTTAAACAAGCCATGGATCAGAACCGGGTAATCAGGCAGAGCAGAGTCCGTTAGACAAGCCAGGGATCAGAACCGGGTAATCAGGCCGAGCAGAATCCGTATAAACTAGCCAGGGGTCAGCACAGGTATAGACAGTAAGCAAGGAGCACAGAGGATCAGGAACCAGGAACAGCTGATGACAAACCAGCGAGTCGTCAGAAGTAGCCCCCCCGGCGCGCGCGTCAGCGTGATGTGCTACCGGGCACCTGCACGGGCGACGGCGCGCACTCGGGGACCATTGTGCACTCGCATGCGCCACACCATTGGGCCGCGAACGGGTGTGCGCCGAAGCGCCAGTCCACCGCGTATGCGCCCCGGAGCCCGGTGGACGGAGGTGACCGAAGTCCCCTGACAACTGGTCAGACCTCTTACCGTGGGTGGAGTTTGCTCACAATAGTGCCTTGAATTCTGCTTTCCGATTGTCCCCGTATATGGCAAACTTTGGTTTACAACCTTCCATGTTGGCTGACTCGTTTGTTCCGCAGAGTATTCATGCATCAGAGGAGCATCTCCGCGGTCTTCGTTCCACTTGGGCACAAGTCCAGGAGGCTTTGTGACATGCTAATAATAGGTACAGACTCCATGCTGACCACAGACGCCTGCCTGTGCCTTCCTACCACGTTGGGCACAAGTCTGGCTGTCATCTCGCAACCTCCGACTTCATGTTCCCTCTCTGAAATTCGCACCTCGATTTATTGGGCCTTTCTATATTCTTAGCAGGATTAACCCAGTGGCTTACGCATTAGACCTTCCTTCTAATATGCGTTTCTCGAATGTATTTCATGTTTTCTTATTAAAACCTTTGGTCTGCAACCGCTTTACCACCTCGGTGGCTCGTCCTCACCCTGTACAGGTTGAGAACCATGAGGAGTAAGAAGTAGAGTCCATTGTTGACTCTCGTAGGTTCTGTGGTCGCATACAGTACCTGGTGCATTGGAAAGGTTACAGTCCCAGAGGAACGCTCTTGGGTCTCATCCTCAGACGTACATGCCCCTGTCTGAAAGGAAATAGTAGGTATTCTGGACGACCACCCTTCTTGTAGGTACTCCAACAGAGCCCTCCGATATTTGGAGACACCGAATGAATGAGAGGCAGGTTGTGCACTTACATGT
Organism: Aquarana catesbeiana; assembly: GCF_042186555.1. Lineage (NCBI taxonomy): Eukaryota > Metazoa > Chordata > Amphibia > Anura > Ranidae > Aquarana > Aquarana catesbeiana. The sequence continues at coordinate 243,443,758 of NC_133327.1, forward strand.
CTATCTTTATTGAGCACAAAAGTAGCTTATATTCTGTATAGAACAAAGGAGGGGGAGTGGTTAGTTTAATGCATACGTGTCTAGGGTTATACCAGTTTATAACTTGATGTATATCTATCAACAGTTAGATAGGGCATCTGGTCATTAGTCACATATCTTAGTTGATTGCCTAAGGCTAAACAGGATATACATTCTGAGAACAAGCTTGACCACAGTGAGCATGTAAGGGAGGGGGGATGCTGTGCAAGCATTCTTACACTAGTTTGAACTTACACAATAAGGAACTTCATACAAAATGGCGGAGGTACAAAAATGGAGTCATGATGGTTCATTCATATCATTACATATACAAAATGGAGTCATGGTGGTTCATTCATATTATTACAAAAAAGGCACAGTTCGCATATTAGATTACAAAACACAAGGGGCTTTTTACATGATCTTTTCACTGTCTTTCACTCTGTGATTTCCATAGAAATTTTCCCCTCAAGCCTGGTGGTCCTCCGAGGGGGAGGGGTCTTTGATGCGGGGGTACTGTCAGGGCTGGGCTCAGCCCTTCCTTTTCAAAGCTGGCCACTCAGCTGTCGGCCAATTGCCAGCTCCTTTCTCTCCACAGTGACTTACCTGTTACTGATATCCTGCTCGTCAGTCCTGCCTACTTAAGCCATCCAGCCCAGATGATCTCTGCCTTCACCTTGGTCACATGTCTAGAGATGTTCTTCTGTGTTCCTGTTAAAGACTTGATTGGCTGACATTCCTTCTGGCTCTAGATCCTGCTTGCTGTTCTACTACGCTCATCTCTGGCTCCCTGACGTTTTGGCTTGTCTGACTATGCGTTCCGATGACTGAACTCTGGCTATGTTTTGACTACATTTACTATGCTTACTTTTTTATTATTATTATTAAACAAGTGTGATTTAACTGTACTTCTGTCTCAGTCTGATTCATGGTTTCTGACAAGAACTCACTATTCCATTGCAGACAGAATGTTAAACTTATTTCTGTTATAAAAATGTGTCACTGTTGCTTATTCTCTGCTGCTTTCTGGTTAATCCATTGCTTGTATTTTTTAACAACAGAAATCATTCTCCTACTTCTCATCTTACGGTATTGACTGATTGTTCCATTGATTCTTTCACAGATGACACATGTCACAACAATTCAGGCTGGCAGTACAGGCTTATTTTGTTATACAATAGAATGTACTGTATTATTGAGTGAAGATGATATGATTAGCATTTATAATTATGATTTATCAGGATTACAGTACAAATATTGTTATATAGAGAGTTGCAACTTAATGCAACATTATATGAAGTTAGACATACAGGGTCATAACATTAAAAACATTTACAAATACACATTAGGATTTAGAACCTTGGCCAAATGAGCTTAAATTCTAAAAGTTATAAATGCTAGTGTGATGATAACACAGACTGAGCAGCCCAAACAGGCAGCCATGATGTTCAAGTCCCAGGTCATCTCTGCATTTTGTCATAGGAAGAGACAAAGCTGGTGACCTTCCCCCTTCCAGTATATACCATCAACAACTCTTAGCTACACACCAAAATATTCTTATCAGTTCCCTTAGAGAACACATACAGATCCTCTCACGCCTATTACCCGATTCCACACTTCAGTCTAGAAGCCCTCGTAAAACCATCAAATTTGCAAGCTTGAGCAATCAGAAAAGCAACCAAACATCCTGCCATATTGACCACCCATCGTAAATACCTTAGCTAGAGTCTTTAGAAATACACATTGTTTGCTGTCTTTCTTCCCTGGCAGACTTCATTAGATAATAACAGTACAGCCAGAATAAAGGCATATTTATGTTAACAGGCAACATTTTAAGCCCAAACACCCCTATCTTAGACGATATAGGGAGCCTGTGGGACAAATTTCCCCTCTTAGGTAAAGCAGACATCCCACTCCCCACATTTTTATATCCATTCCATTCCTTTTGGTTATTCAAAGCTGGACAATATTATGCAAGTTAGCAGACTGTAACGTGTAGGTATTAAAAGAAATGAATACCTACAGAAAACTGGATCTGTGGCATGATCGTAAAAACTGTGGCATTAGCTGGCACTAATGTACACTAATGATCTGGCACTGAGGGGCGCTGATGAGGATCCACTGATAGGGTGGCACTGATGAGCACTGGTGGATACTGTAGTGGCACTGATGGCATGTGCCTGTAGGGCACAGATAAGCACTGTAGTTGCACTAATGTAGCACTGATGGGCACTGTAGGGCACAGATGAGCTCTGTAGTGGCACTGATGTGGCACAGGTGTGGCACTGATGGGATAGAGGGAAAAAGACACCCTTCCTTCAAGTGACGTAAAAGTTATCTCCGTAGGGAGCGTGGTATTAAAAAGGAGTTCCTCCACCTCAAGTAGGTAAGCCCCTTACCAGATCCAGAGATCTCCTGTCAGAGAGATCATGCACGCAAGTGGCTGTGTCCCCCAGCCACTGGGTCTCTGTCAGTGCGTAAATCAAAAGCCACCTCTCCAGGGAATCAGCCTAAAGGTGATGTATCCGCTCACAATCCATGGATAAATGGAAAGAAAAATGCTCCATAGCGTGATACAGTTAAAATCCACTTTATTATATAAAAGAAAAGCACTTACACATTGTGCAGTAAAAGATCGCCTGTAAAATCAGTATAGCGCCGGCCGGCTTCAGCTGCTGCCCGTTCCTTCCGGGTTCAGCGTGGTATGGTGGTGACGTCAGCACGCCGCTCCTCCCTACGCCGTTTCGACAAATCTGTCGTCTTCCTGGGCCCCAGGAAGGGTGTCTTTTTCCCTCTATCCAACTATTTTCTGCACCCACAAGAATTCCAGTTTAATTTATTCTATGACCATATGGACTCAATTTAATTGTTTTTGTTCACTGAACTTTTCACTCACCATTTCTGCATGCGATTTATGCGTTTTTTTAATATTGCAATTTTTTTATTATTATTTTGGTCACATTTTACTGTTATGAAACAATTCACTTACGTTCATTTGTAAACAAGGTGGCTGTATTCAATATGATCATGTTCATGTATTAGCAGCGCAGCCTATTATTTGTACAGCTAGCAAGGTGGGGGTTGTCTCACATCTAAGGTTGCAGCAGCATTTTACATTTCATTTCTTGTTCGAGATATTTGTTTTCACTATACACATGTGGGGATCATTTTCACTTATGGGATAGCGCAGTATTTTTTATGATATTATAGTGGCACTGATGGGCACTGTGGCACTGATGGCACAGGTGAGCACTGTAGTGGCACTTATGGGCACAGGTGGCACTGATGGGCACTGTAGTGGCACTGATGGGCACTGCAGTGATACTGGTGGCACTGATGTGGCACTGATGGCACAGATGAGCACTGTAGTGGCACTGATGTGGCACTGTAGAGGCACTGGTGGCACTGATGTAGCACTGGTGGCATTGATATGGCACTGTAGTGGCACAGATAGCACTGATTTGGCACTGTAGTGGCACTGATGTGGCAAAGGTGGCGCTGTAGGGCACAGCTGGGCACAGGAACAACAGTAAAAACTTACAGTTGTCACTCGATCTCTCTCCTCTCCACACATACTGTATCGGTGTGAGGAGAGAGCTGAACCTCTGGATGACCCCGGCGTGTTTACATTCTGATTGCTCCATCATTGGATGGAGCGATCACGTGGTAAAGGGCCGCCCTTTACAGCGATCCGTGACACGCCGGGTCCTGTGAACCTGGCGAGCATGGACGCCTCATGTGCATGCCCCAGGGGCACACGGGAATGTGATTCTGGGAGGACGTCATATGACGGGCTTCCAGAGTTATCCAACCGCGCTGTAGCCGTCATTCAGCTATGGCCCGGTCGGTAACTGGTTAAACCAGGTATTGGTACTTTTGGCAGTGTAGGCAGGTGCCAAGTCTTGGTGGAAAATGAAATCAGCATCTCCATAAAGCTGGTCAGCAGAGGGAAGCATGAAGTGCTCTAGAATTTCCTGGGAGAGGGCTGTGCTGACTTTGGACTTGATAAAACACAGTGGACCTACACCAGCAGATGACATGGCTCCCCAAATCATCACTGATTGTGGAATCTTCACACTAGACCTCATGCAACTTGGAATCTGTGCCTTTCCACTCTTCCTCCAGACTCTGGGACCTTGATTTCCAAATGAAATGCCAAACTTACTTTCATCCGAAAAGTGGACTTTGGACCACTGAGCAACAGTCCAGTCCTTTTTCTCCTTACCGCAGGTAAGACACTTCTGACGTTGTCTCTGGTTCAGGAGTGGCTTGACACAAGGAATGTGACAGTTGTAGCCCATGTCCTGGATATGTCTGTGTGGTGGCTCTTGAAGCACTGACACCAGCCGTAGGTCACTCCTTGTGAATCTTCCCCAAATTCTTGAATGGCCTTTGCTTCACACTCCACTCAAGGCTGCGGTTATCCCTGTTGTTTGTGTACCTTTTCCTACCACACTTTTTCCTTCCACTCAACGTTACATTAATTTGCGTGGATACAGCACTCTGTGAACAGCCAGCTTCTTTAGCAATGTGACTTACCCTCCTTGTGGAGGGTGTCAATGAATGTCTTCTGGACAACTGTCAATTCAGCAGTCTTCCCCATGATTGTGTAACCTACTGAACCAGACTGAGAGACCATTTAAAGTATCAGGAAACCTTTACAGGTGTTTTGAGTTAATTGGCTGATTAGAGTGTGACACCATGAGTCTACAATATTGAACTTTTTCACAATATTCTTATTTTCTTAGATACTGAATTTGGGGTTTTCACTAGCTGCTAACTGTAGGCCATAATAATCAAAATGAAAAGAAAGACATGCTTGAAATATATCACTCTGTGTGTAATGAATCTATAAAATATAAGAGTTTCACTTTTTGAATTGAATTACTGGAATAAAATAACTTTTTTGATGATATTTTTTGAGATACACCTGTATAAATATATATATATATATATATATATATATATATATATATATATATATATATCCGGTTCCCGACCGGTGCATGCGGATGTACGTCGGCCGAATGGCATGGCTGGGCAAATGGGCGTACCTGTATGTCCATTTGAATTCCCTGGCGTGTCATTGCATGATGACACACACAGCCCATCCCCCTACAGTTAGTAATCACTCCCCTAGGACACACTTAACCCCTCCCCGCCCCCTAGTGGTTAACCCCTTCATTGCCAATGTCATTTACACAGTAATCAGTGCATTTTTAATCGCACTGATCGCTGTATAAATGACAATGGTCCCAAAAATGTGTCAAAAATGTCCGACATGTCCGCCATAACGTCGCAGTCACAATAAAAATCACTGATCGCCGCCATTACTAGTAAAAAAAAAAAATTATTATAAAAATGCCATAAAATTATCCCCTATTTAGTAAACGCTATAACTTTTGCGCAAACCAATCAATAAACGCTTATTGCTATTTTTTTTTTTACCAAAAATATGTAGAAGAATACGATCGGCCTAAACTGAGGAAAAAAAATGTTTTTGTTATATATTTTTGGGCGATATTTATTATAGCAAAATGTAAAAAATAATGCATTTTTTTCAAAATTGTCGCTCTTATTTTGTTTATAGCGCAAAAAAAAAAAAAAAAACGCAGAGGCGATCAAATACCACCAAAAGAAAGCTTTATTTGTGGGAAAAAAAGGAAATTAATTTTGTTTGGGAGCCACGTCGCACGACCGCGCAATTGTCAGTTAAAGCGACGCAGTGCCGAATCACAAAAAACGCTCTGGTCAGGAAGGGGGTAAATATATATACAGTGGGGACGGAAAGTATTCAGATCCCTTTAAATTTTTCACTCTTTGTTATATTGCAGCCATTTGCTAAAATCATTTAAGTTCATTTTTTTCCTCATTAATGTACACACAGCACCCCATATTGACAGAAAAATGCAGAATTGCTGACATTTTTGCAGATTTATTAAAACAAGAAAAACTGAAATATCACATGGTCCTAAGTATTTAGACCCTTTGCTGTGACACTCATATATTTAACTCAGGTGCTGTCCATTTCTTCTGATCATCCTTGAGATGGTTCTACACCTTCATTTGAGTCCAGCTGTGTTTGATTATACTGATTGGACTTTATTAGGAAAGCCACACACCTGTCTATATAAGACCTTACAGCTCACAGTGCATGTCAGAGCAAATGAGAATCATGAGGTCAAAGGAACTGCCTGAAGAGCTCAGAGACAGAATTGTGGCAAGGCACAGATCTGGCCAAGGTTACAAAAAAATTTCTGCTGCACTTAAGGTTCCTAAGAGCACAGTGGCCTCCATAATCCTTAAATGGAAGACCTTTGGGACGACCAGAACCCTTCCTAGAGCTGGCCGTCCGGCCAAACTGAGCTATCGGGGGAGAAGAGCCTTGGTGAGAGAGGTAAAGAAGAACCCAAAAATCACTGTGGCTGAGCTCCAGAGATGCAGTTGGGAGATGGGAGAAAGTTGTAGAAAGTCAACCATCACTGCAGCCCTCCACCAGTCAGGGCTTTATGGCAGAGTGGCCTGACGGAAGCCTCTTCTCAGTGCAAGACGCATGAAAGCCGCATGGAGTTTGCTAAAAAATACCTGAAGGACTCCAAGATGGTGAGAAATAAGATTCTCTGGTCTGATGAGACCAAGATAGAACTTTTTGGCCTTAATTCTAAGCGGTATGTGTGCAGATAACCAAGCACTGTTCATCACCTGTCCAATACAGTCCCAACAGTGAAGCATGGTGGTGGCAGCATCATGCTGTGGGGGTGTTTTTTAGCTGCAGGGACAGGACGACTGGTTGCAATCGAAGGAAAGATGAATGCGGCCAAGTACAGGGATATCCTGGACAAAAACCTTCTCCAGAGTGCTCAGGACCTCAAACTGGGCCGAAGGTTTACCTTCCAACAAGACAATGACCCTAAGCACACAGCTAAAATAATGAAGGAGTGGCTTCACAACAACTCTGTGACTGTTCTTGAATGGCCCAGCCAGAGCCCTGACTTAAACCCAATTGAGCATCTCTGGAGAGACCTAAAATGGCTGTCCACCAACGTTTACCATCCAACCTGACAGAACTAGAGAGGATCTGCAAGGAGGAATGGCATCTTTCCCAAAAAGACTCATGGCTGTATTAGATCAAAAGGGTGCTTCTACTAAATACTGAGCAAAGGGTCTGAATACTTAGGACCATGTGATATTCCAGTTTTTTTTTTTTTAATAAATCTGCAAAAATGTCAACAATTCTGTGTTTTTCTGTCAATATGGGGTGCTGTGTGTACATTAATGAGGAAAAAAATGAACTTAAATGATTTTATCAAATGGCTGCAATATAACAAAGAGTGAAAAATTTAAGGGGGTCTGAATACTTTCCGTCCCCACTGTATATATATATATATATATATATATATATATATATATATATATATATATATATGTATATATGTATATATATATATATATATATATATATATATATATTTACTTTTGTTGTGCTGCAGTGCAGAGCTTCCTCCTCTCTGACATAGTTAAGAATTATGTTGCTCCCAATCATGCATGTGTAAATGTGCTGAAGGGCTCTATCCAGCCTTCATTACCCATTTTATTTAGAATAACAAAAAATATACAGACAAAATGCCAGGTAAGTGAGAAAACATGTACAGGTACAAAAGAGATTTCACAGTGATCGAGTTAGGTGTGTGTTATTCCCTCATTAGGCCTAGGTGTGTGTTATTCCCTCATTATCCCATTTACAAGGAGCAGATAAAAGGTCCAGAGTTCATGTTGCTGTCAACTCTCAATATGAGATCCAAAGAGCTGTCACTATCAGTGAAACAAGCCATCATTAGGCTGAAAAATAATAATAAAGTCCATAAACCACCACCAACGACTCTTGAATTGTGTGCACAGTGAAGTATGCAAATTCAGTGAAGAATACTTGCCGTCTTCCACCGGTATTAGGCAAACATTCTACTCACCAGACCAATCGGACACCCATGACATATGTCAAATAAGCAGGGATAAATATAGAGATGTATCCACCAATGAAAGCGGCCCCAACGATGATTCAGCCAAATGAAGATCATATATCAAGGAAAGAAGAAAGAACACCTCATAGTGCAACTTGTAGCTACTTTATTTATATAAAAATGTAATAACTTACAGTTCAGTACACTTTAAAAAGCCCATGATGTAAGCAGGCACGCCGATCGCGTTCCACCTGCGCTCCAATAGGATGGCAAAAGTGATGTGTCACGCACTAGACAACTCGGTGGAAGACGGCACGTGTTCTTCACTGAATTGGCATACTTCAGAGTGCACATGATTCAAGAGTCGTTGGTGGTTTATGGATGTTATCATTATTATTATTATTATATTTTGGTATGGAAATAATTTATTAATTTATTTTTTTCAATCGGATTTAAGTCGGGCTTTGACTAGGCCACTCCAAAACCGAAATTTTACTTTGTTTTAACCATTTGGAGGACTTGCCGTTGTGTTTTGGATCATTGTCCTGCTGCATAACCCAAGTGCACTTGAGCTTAAGGTCACAAGCTGATGGCCGTTCATTCTCCTTTAGGATTTTCTGGTAGAGTTCAGAATTCATGGTTCCATCAATTATGGTAAGTCGTCCAGGCCCTGAAGCTACAAAACAGCCCCAGACCATCACACTACCACCACCATGTCTGACTACTGGTATGATGTTCTTGTTATGAAATGCTGTATTCGTTTTATGCCAGCTGTAACGAGACGCACACCTTCCAAAAAGTAAAATTTTTGTTTTTCATCAGTCCACAGAATATTTGCCTAAATGTCTTGGTCAAGATCAAGATGTCTGCAGTTCTTTAGATGTAGTTCTGGGTTCTTTTATGACCTCCTGGATGAGTCGTCCTCATGCTCTTGGAGTAATTTTTGTAGGCCGGCCACTCCTGGGAAGGTTCACCACTGTTCCAAGTTATCTTCATTTGTGGATTATGGCTCTCCCCGTGGTTCACTGAAGTTCCAAAGCCTTAGAAATGGCTTTGAAACCCTTCCTAGACTGTGTACATTACTTTGTTTCTAATCTGTTCTTGATTTTTTTAGATTGTGGTATGATGTTTGGCTTTTTGTGATCTGTTAGCATGCTTCACTTTGTCAGACAGCTTCTATTTATGTGATTTCTTGATTCAACAGGTCTGGCAGTAATTAGGCCTAGGTGTGGCAAGTGAAATTAACCCAGCTTTCCCAAAAGTGTGGTTAATCACAGTTCATTCATGATTCAGCATGGGGGGGGGGGGGGGGACAATTACTTTTTCACATAGGGCCAGGCAGGTTTGAACAGCTTTTTCCCCTTAATAAATAAAATAATAATTTAAAAACTGCATCTTGGATTTACTCAGGTTATCTTTGTGTAATTTTGTGTAATAATAAAATTTGATGATCTGAATCATTTAAGTGCGATAAATATGCAAAAAATTACAAAATCAGGAAGGGGGCAAATACTTTTTCACACAGCTGTACATATATAAATAAAAAAAAAAAAAAAATATATATATATATATATATATATATATATATATATATATATATATATATATATATATATATATAGCACCCTCTAGGTAGGTAGGTGCTAGAGATAGGATAGGTAAATTCAGGCAGGCCTGGCTAGCAGCCAGGCCTGTTTGTTTTGGTCTGATCTGGGCTGGGAGTGGCAACATCACTGAGACCTCCCTCTTCTTTCCTGAGTTTGCTAAAATGTTCTAGAAAGAAAGGAAGAGAGTAGAGATGGAGCTGCCTGGGGTGTTTTAGGGAGCCCTGACCAATCCCTAACCTGGATTGGTAGTGGGCAAGCCTTCTTAAATACCCAGGGTCAGCCCAGCTGGGGGAGGAGTTATTGGAAGTTGGAGTTGGAGATGGAGTGCTAGGCTGTTGGTGGCCTTGGAGAGAGCTCCCCATTCTGGGGGGGTTGACCTTGGGCCTGTGCTTGGGTGTGGACTGGACCCTCCTACAACACACAGAGGTGTCCTGGCCAAGAGGATAAAGGGAGAGGACAGCGGGAAAGAGCACTGTCAGGCAAGTCTCCAAGGAGGCACAACAGGTCCCAGCCAGGAGTACTGGTGAGTGAAGCACAGTTGAGAGGACTGGGGAGACATGCCTGAGAGGACTGACAGAGAGCAGTCTGAGATGGGTGTAGAACTAGGAGAGAGGACTGGGGAGGCACGCCTGAGAGGACTGGGAGATTGCAGTCTGAGATGGGTGCAGAACCAGGTGAGAGGACTGTGGAACATGGGCAGTGGAGAGAGGCAGCTGCAGCCAGGAGGGCTCAGTAGCCACGTGGACAGCTAGCACTAAAGAACTACCTTATCTTTGTTGCTATACTTAAAGGGGCCCGCGGTCTCTGCCTGCAAAGGGCATCTATTTTAGGCCTGGTTGAGTCAGTTCCGGCCTACAACTCAGTTCTAGCTGGTCCTGGAAACATAAGGAGGTATTGAGTTGTAATAGTCTGCAAGCAAGTGTTGTGCTGGAGGGAAGACTGGAGTGTATATACCAAGAGTGTATATAGTTGTCCCATGTAAATGTTCTTTAATCAACTAGGCATCCCATATACTATTACCCTATTCAAGTTAATTCACCTCAATAAAATACAAAACAAAATACATGGACTATTTTCTGTCTAAGAGTGATTGGAAATCCTGTGCCTGGCTGGGCGGGGTGACAGGAGGACTACAATACTCAGCAGCCCTCACGAGGGTACCGCTACATATATACCTCAATAAATAAATACATAAATATTAAAATATGAAGCCATGATATATGCAAACATAGGTTTCATCAATAATTTATGAAGACATGGAGCATGTCACCATAGGCTTTTATTTAATAAGGCAAAGAGCAATGTGAAAAGTACATTAACTCAAAGAAATCAATTAAAACTCATAATTCATTGTTCTGATGTACCGCAAGCTGATGAAATTTGAAATCTGATTTTTTTTTTGCAGCTGGTAACTGCATTTCATTGATTTTTGCAATATGTAATTAAAGTTGTCACTAAATGATATATTGCTCACACATGCCATGGTTATATGCGGAATTGCCCCCCAAAATACATTTTGCTGCTTCTCCTGAGTACGGGGATACCATATGTGTGGGACTTTTTGGGAGCCTAGCCACGTACGGGGCCCCCGAAAACCAATCACCGCCTTCAGGATTTCTAAGGGCGTAAATTTTTGATTTCACTCCTCACTACCCATCACAGTTTTGAAGGCTATAAAATGCTAAGATGGCACAAAACCCCCCCAAAATACCCCATTTTGGAAAGTAGACACCCCAAGCTATTTGCTGAGAGGCGTGTTAAATCCATGGAATATTTTATATTTTGCCACAAGTTGCGGGCCATCTGGCCAAGTATTTACTTTCCACAGTGGGAATCAAAACCGCTACTCGATCCTCCACTTGGAAGTGTCTTATTTTAGCAGCCCTATTATAGACCCATCATTGAGCCTCCTGGGCTTTTTGCAAATGTTCCTTGACTAGTGACATCACGGTTAGGATCCCTTCTTGCATTTGAAAGACATATTCAAGAACACTCTTATGCTGAATAGGTTCACTTTCCCATTCCTCTTTAACAAAGTCCAATAGTCCCCGAGGTCTCCGCCCATATACAAACTCAAAGGGCGAAAACCCAGTGGAGGCCTGGGGCACTTCCCAGATAGCAAACATGAGAGCTGGTAACAGGCAGTCCCAGTCTTTCCCATTCCTTTGTACCACTCTTTTGAGCATAGACCCATAATAAGTGTCTTATTAAAGCGTTCTACCAACCCGTCCGTTTGGGGATGGTAGAGCGAAGTGCGCAGCTGTTTAATCCGGAACAGCTTGCATACATTGGCCATAACCATCGACATAAACGGGGTGCCCTGGTCCGTGAGTATTTCCTTGGGAAAACCAGTCCGTGTAAACAACTGGAATAATTCCCAGGCAATAGCCTTAGAGGAGGTATTCCGCAGGGGTAGCGCCTCAGGATATCCGGTGGCATAGACGAGGATCACCATTATGTAGGAGTGACCTCGAGCCGACTTTACCAAGGGACCCACTATATCCATGGCTATCCTCTCGAATGGGACCTCAATTATGGGCAGAGGGACCAAAGGGCTCCGGAAATGAGTCAACGGAGTAGTCAACTGACAGGTGGGATAAGAGGTACAGTATTTCTTTACCTCTGCTTTCAGACCTGGCCAGTAAACCCGGTCTGTGATCTGTGCCTCCATCTTCTCAACTCCCAGGTGTCCCCCTAACACATCATCATGGGCCAGGTCCAGAACCTTTCATCTATACTGTTGGGGTACCAACAATTGTTCTACCACATTTTCTCTCACTTTGGTAACCCGATAAAGCAATTCATTACATATTGTGAAGTGTGGCCACCATTAATTCGCACCTGGCTCTTGGGGAACCCCATTTACTACTACAACCTGTTGCCGTGCACGGACCAAAGTGGGGTCCTGCATCTGGGCAGTACCAAATGCCCCCTGGGGAACACTCAACTGTGGCAGGGCAGGGGTAGAGGCCACTTCCTCATTCTCTTCCCCCAGTATTACCTGAAGGTAGGTCTGTGAACCACACATCTTGACATCCTTAACAGTATCAGCACTACTTTCATCACCATTAACCAAATCATTAGCATTTTCATCATCTGGATCCACATTAAGAGCATTTGGCATTTCAGGGTTATTCCCCTCAACAGCAGGAACAGAGGGACTAGTTTCTCCCCAGTCTCTGGACCGTTAAGGTAGTTCTCCTTGTCCCCACAGTTTTGCAAATAATGGACAGTCTCGTCCTGTTATAACATCATGTACCAAGTTCTTTACCACCCCCACCTCTTGAGTACCAGTGCCACATGCTGTAGAGATGGACACAGAGATGAGAGGGTAGTCTCTAGTGTCCCAGTGAATGCACACAACCTGTAAAGTTTTGCTTACTGGACCGATCTTCCCATATACTCTAGAATGAACAAGGGTTACCATGCTTCCAGAGTCCAACAAAGCCCAGGCAGGGAGGTGGTTCACTTGGACTTCACACTCAAATTTCCCCTCAGCAAGGTCGAGATGTGTGGTGCATACTTTATGGGCATAAAAAGACCCCCTCCGGAGAACCCCGCATTCCATGGGCTCCTCTTGCAGTGGGCAGTGTGCCCGGGTATGACCCCAGAAATGACATCGCCAACATTGTACATCCCCTCCTCTCTGAACAGGAACAGAGGGCTGAGGAGGTACCGGGAGTGACACTTAGCCTTCCAGCGTGTTTGCTCTAGGGCTCCATGGGACATCCTTTCGAAGTGCGGCAGTTGATCGAACAGGCCGGGGCAGACTGGGCCCTTGGAGCTTGTTAGGGCCGAGCAGATCCTCCACCACTATATATCGTTCCACCATCTCGACAAGGAGGGTTACTGCTTTGGGGTCTCCATGGCTGACCCACCGTTGAAGGTCGTCTGGCAGGGACCTCAGGTATCGGTTCAGAATGACCAGCTCCACGATTTGGGGGCCAGACAAACCTCGGGCTACAGCCATTTTTTACCAGATGCACCAGGTCATGCATTTGAGACCGGGGTGGCCGATCTGGACAATACTTCCATTGGTGCATTCGTTGGGCCCAAACAGCTGTAGTCACCCCCAGACGAGCCAGAATTTCTGCCTTTAGTTTTTGATAGTCTTTAGCATCATCCGGTGGCAGATCAAAGTAGGCCTTTTGAGGATCTCCGGTGAGGAAAGGAGCAATGAGACCAGCCTACTGGTTCTGAATCCACCCTTCTCTCTCTGCTGTCCTCTCAAACGTAGCAAGAAATGCCTCTACATCATCATTCAGGGACAACTTCTGCAGAAAATGGCTCACCCTCACGGTCTCCTGGTTGCCAGGGGCAACAGCAGCTTTCTCATGCCCCTGAGAAAGCTGCTGCACTGCTTCTTGTAAGGCAGTCACCTGAACCTGCATAACCCCTTGCTGGATCGCTTGCTAGGCTGCCAACTGGGCCAACAACAGGCGAGTATTTTCTTTTTTTTTTTTTTTTTGGTGCACCGGTCCTGGAGGTACTGCAATACCAGGTCGATGCGTGGAGTGGACAGAGCAAGCTCTTCTTCCATCTCCTTGTTCTAAAAATCCATTTAATATATGGTCCCCAGATAGGGGACGTATCAGATATTAAACTGATAAGAACAGATACTACACTTGATCTTAGCCAAAAGGCTGAGAAGCGATAGGCGAGTATTTTCTTGCTGCAGAGCCAGCGCCTCTTTGTTGAGTTTGTTGTACCTCCAGCTGGGTTGCTAAGCACTGATTAACTTCCTCATGGCGAGTCTGCGCTTGCATATTAGCCAGGGACAGCTGTTGAATTAGCTCCTCCATTGCTTCAGCTTTCAGGGTTTGTGCAGCTTTGACCCAGGACATAAATCCAATGTACTGTCCCTTTAAATGTCAGTTTAAGTCCAATGCCAAAACAGCAAGAAAAATGCCTGTTACTCTGTCCTAGTTCGGTCCGTATGCGGACAAACATCCTGCACCAGTTGTAAAGTTCGGGGAACCAGCTAGATCGCAGGACACAGGCTTTTCAGTCAAAAGGAGGTTTATTAAACTTAAATAGCTTCACAGCAGCAATAACAAAAGAAATAACAGTCTCACCGACTTGCAGAGCGCGGAACTGCTGTCGCAGTTAAACAGTCCTTAATTTGTATTGCAGGTAACTTTCCCTGCTAGTAGCTTTTCAGGCAGGACACTGCTGTGTGCTTTCACAGCTATTCACCATCCACCATTCACCATCCACCATCCACAGTCTCCACTATACTCCTCCACACCCACCTACAACTTCCTGTCTTGTTTTAAACCCACTTCCTCTGACAGGTGAGTTAACCCTTTTTGCCCTTTTTGTTCCCTTAAAGGGTCCACAGTCCAAACAGAGGGGAAATATAGCGTCCTTCTAGGACCCAGCCACGGCGCCCTGTACAATATATATGCAGTTGTGCTCATAAATTTACATACCCTGACAGAATTCATGATTTCTTGACCACAGAAACTACCCAAATGACCCTGATCAAAAGTTTACATAGCCTGGTGATTTTGGCCTGATAACAAGAACACAAGTTGACACAAATTGGTTTGAATGGCTATTAAATGTAACCATCCTCACCTGTAATCTGTTTGCTTTTATTTAGTGTGTGTGTGTATAAAAGACCAATGCGTTTCTGGACTCCTGACAGACCCTTGCATCTTTCATTCAGTGCTGCACTGACATTTCTGGATTCTGTGTCATGGGGAAAGCAAAAGAATTGTCAAAGGATCTGCGGGAAAAGGTAGTTGAACTGTATAAAACAGGAAAGGGATATAAAAAGATTTCCAAGGAATTGAGAATGCCAATCAGCAGTGTTCAAACTCTAATCAAGAAGTGGAAAATGAGGGGTTCTGTTCAAACCAAACCACAGTCAAGTAGACCAACTAAAATTTCAGCCACAACTGCCAGGAAAATTGCTCGGAATGCAAAGAAAAACCCACAAATAACTTCAGGTGAAATACAGGACTCTCTGAAAATATGTGGTGTGGCTGTTTCAAGATGCACAATAAGGAGGCACTTGAAGAAAGATGGGCTGCATGGTCAAGTCGCCAGAAGAAAGCCATTACTAAGCAAATTCCCCAAAGTATCCCGCTTACAATATGACAAACAGCACAGAGACAAGCCTCATTCTTTCTGGCACGAAGTCATTTGGAGTGAAGAGACCAAAATTTAGCTTTTTGGCCACAACCATAAACGCTACATTTGGAGAGGAGTCAACAAGGCCCATGATGAAAGGTACAGAGGTGGATCGCTGATGTTTTGGGGATGTGTGAGCTACAAAGGCATTGGAAATGTGGTCAAAATTGTTGGCAAGATGAATGCAGTATGTTATCAAAAAATACTGGAGGAACATTTGCATTCATCAAGCAGGAAGCTGTGCATGGGACGTACTTGGACATTCCAACATGACAATGATCCAAAACACAAGGCCAAGTCGACCTGTGATTGGCTACAGCAGAATAAGGTGAAGGTTCTGGAGTGGCCATCTCAGTCTCCTGACCTCAATATCATTGAGCCACTCTGGGGAGATCTTAAACGTGCAGTTCATGCAAGACAGCCCAGGAATTTAAAGGAACTGGAGGCCTTTTGCCAAGAGGAATGGGCAGTTTTACTATCTGAGAAGATAAATCATCCACAAATACCACAAAAGACTTCAAGCTGTCATTGATGTTAAAGGGGCAATACACGATATTAAGAACTGGGGTATGTAAACTTTTGATCAGGGTCATTTGGGTAGTTTCTGTTGCCATTATGATTTAAAAAGAGTAAACAGAGTTGATTGATAATAAATGACTTCATCCATACACGAACCATGAGTGAAAGAAAAGTTACTGAGTTACGGGCAGTCTTGTGGAAGGGTCGGAGGGAGAGTTTCTGTCTTCCACGTCAAGCTCACCGACAGCGCCCTAGGGCATTTGAGAGCTACCAGAACTGCCAGGTATACGATACTGGTTACGTCCACTCTATCTGGAATCAAAGGGATACGTTTGGGATCTACATAGCATACATCCTGGTGGACTGGCGTTCTAGAGTACAACAGTTATACGCATTACCCCTGCAAGGGTGATGGGATTCGGTGAGTGAGGACCCTTGAGGGGGAGCACTTAAGTCACCTGGATATTACTGCAAGCACTCAAGTCACCTATGACGATCTCTGCCACCTATACTACACTACCTGACCAATATTTACATGTGGACTGTTTTTGATTATCTAATCATCTTTTTATATATATATATATATCACATATACACTTTGTTTTGGGTTCTGGGCATTATTTATTTATATTTATAATTATTTTGATTTTGATTTTTAACTCTTGTTAGATGCAACACTTTTGGACACTTATAGATTTATATATTTAAATGTGCAACAGCACATCATATGCACTTCTTATTTTTAAACCGCTAGGATATATAGGTTTTGTTTTTTTCTCTGGTGGTATCTATGTATTATATGCACATAGTTATATGTAATTTTAAGGGTACCCTTGTGGTACTATATTTATATATATTATATATATATATATATATATATATATATATATATATATATATATATATATATATATATATATATATATATTTTGTATAGGTAAGTGCCATATACCCCTATTTTCTTTTATTTTTGGTATTGTCTAGAGCTCTCCTTTGGGGAGCCCTATCAGGGAAGGCAGCTACCTTTATTTTTTTATCCATTTTTTCCTAAGCACGGCTTCTTTCTTTATTTCAGAAAAGCTTTTGTGTTATCATTCAGATTCTCTGAAAAATGGCCAAGAAATCATAAATTCTGCCAGGGTGTTTAAACTTATGAGCACAACTGTTTTATATATATATATATATATATATATATATATATATATATATATATATATATGTATATATAAAAAACAATCAGATGGGATTGCTGCACTTATAATTTATTTTGAAAAATTCTAAATCAAATTCCATTCAGTGTCAAATGCATGACAGTTTCGGGCTATACAGGTAGCGCCCTTCTTCAGAGCAAGACACATACAATGATAATGGTTTTTACAAACATATTTATACACTCCTATCTAATGTGGGATCAATTAATCAATCAATCATTTTGTACCAATGGGAATAATCAACCAATGCAAAAGAACATGTAGATGAGGCAGGAGTGTATAGGGCAGGAATGTATAAATATGTTTGTAAAAACCATTATCATTGTATGTGTCTTGCTCTGAAGAAGGGCGCTACCTGTATAGCCCGAAACTGTTATGCATTTGATACTGAATGGAATTTGATTAATTTGATTTAGAATTTTTTCTAAATAAACTTTAAGTGCAGCAATACCATCTGATCGTTTTTTCTATATATTCTATATATATATATGTATACTAAACTGCCTGTACACCACTAACTAACCTGTCTAATCTTGCTCAAGTTCTCTCAATCTCCTCTACATATTTCACTACATACAGCCGATGTGTAAGCAGCCTTATATAGTGTGGGGTGTGGACTTAGCCCCCTGAGCACAATGGCTTTCGCCAATCATGGCTCTCCCAGCAGATCGCACTGTGATTGGCCAAAGCATGCAGGTCAGGTGAATGCTTTGGCCATTCAGCAGCCGTCAATGCACTGCGATCTCGCAGTGCATTATGGGGTGCTCCCTGGCACTCTAATTTGTTACAAACACCCCATGTGTTCGGTTCGTATGCGGACAAACGAACACCCGATGTTCGAGACAAACTTACGTTCGATTCGAACATCGGGACAATCACTATTTAGGAATATGTATTTTAGGAACAACACTTTTAATGGTACACATCAGAATTTTGCATTTTAACCCATTTAGTGTACAAATCTGTCTGCAGCATGATTCTAAGTACTACCCACTATAGTTCCTGAAGAGCAGGGGCTTTGCTAGGTCTACAAAAGATCTGGGGCTAGAGCCCACAGCAGCAAAGTAAAGAAAGTCAAACACATGTATATAATATACGTGTGTATATAATATATAGATACATATCTGAGTGTGGACCCCCCCTTACATCAGGGTCCCCAGAGAGCCCCCCCACTTACATCAGGGTCCCCAGAGCCCCTCTCATTACATCAGGGTCCCCAGAGAGCCCCCTTACATCAGGGTCCTCAGGGTCCGCGGAAAGCCCCCACCTTACTTCAGGGTCCCCAGAGAGCTGCCCCCCCTTACATCAGGGTCCCCAGAGCTGCTCCTCCTCTAGCATTAAATATAAGCCTCCTAAAAGTTGTTACCTTCTTTAAATTCACAACATGTGAAGGGGAGCTGCCAGGTCTAAATGAGAAGGTTCCACACTGGGAGCAGAGTTAGACAAACTGTGGTTGGTTGGCTGATAGCAACCAACCACTGAGGAGACAGTGAGCTGAGAGGTGTGGCAGCAGCCAGCCCACGACACAAGACAGGACTGCAAGCCAGGAAAGTTCCGCTCTCCGCTGAATGCTAGACGCTGGGTGTTCCTAGCAACCAACCACCACTGGAATGTCAGTTAATGGCGAGCAGGAACTGGGACTGCCCCGTTAGAGTTAGAGCTGCGCAATTAATCATTAAAAAATTGTGATCTCGATTCAACCCCCCTCACGATCTCTATGCAGAATTTCCAGATTCCATCATGTAGCAAGTGTAAAGAGTTCTCTGCTCACTTAGCTGTCAAAAGAAAAAAAAAACAGCCTGACAAGATTTTCACAACATTATCCACATTAGTAGATAACTATAAACATTGTAATTTTTTTGCTAGAAAATTACTTGGAACCCCCACACATTATATATTTTTTTTAGCAGAGACCCTAGGGAATAAAATGGCAGTTGTTGCAATATTTTATGTCATATATTACAGTAAACACAGTTTTTTGGGAAAAAATACACATCAAAGAATTAAAAAAAAAACTAAACAGTAAAGTTAGCCCAATTTTTTTGTATATTGTGAAAGATGATGTTACACTGCGAGAATTGTGAGAGAATCATGATCTTTATTCTATGCAAAAAAAATCGTGATTCTCATTTTAGTCAGAATCGTGCAGCTCTAGCAGGAGTACAGCACCGCTGCACCTGGTAAGAGACTCGGGGCTATGGGACCCAGATTCGGGGCTATAGCCCCTCAAGCCACCCCCTAGTGATGCCATTGCTAAAGAGCTAAATTGTTTTTTTTAAGAAGTAAAATTATTTACGTAAGAACCATGAGAGGAAAGCCTTCAGTCCAGCAGTTTGCCTAATATTGGTGCAATGGATTACATACAACTTATAAAGTAGTGCAAAGGGAGCACCAGATAGGGGAGGGGAGTGGGAAGAAACAGCAATGTGCATTCAGAGTTTACACTTCTTCTATGGGGAGCGAGTTGCTGCTTAGTCTCCTAGAACAGAGGTCTCCAAACTTTCCAAACAAAGGGCCAGTTTACTGTCCATCAGACTCTCTAGGGCCCGGAATGTGGCCAGTGTGAGTAAAAAATGCTTTGGCGTCAATGGGAGTATACAATGCCACATCATCATTGGTATTAGTGGGAGGAATAGTACCAATTACTGGTATCAAGAGAAGGAATAGTGCCCTATCATTGGTGTCAGTGGGAGGAATTGTGCTCCATTGTTGGTGTCGATCTGAGAAATAGTCCCATGTATTAGGAGGTGGAATAGTGCCAATTGTTGATAAAAGGGGAAGGAATAGTGCCCCTTCATTGGTGTCAGTGGAGAAAATGGTGCCCCATTTTTGGTGTCCAAGGGCCGGATAAAGATAAGGAAAGGGCCGCATCTGGCCCCCGGGCAGCAATTTGGATACCACTGTCCTAGAGCAATGTCATTGTATTTGTTTGATACTGGTAGAGCACACAATATGGGGGGATGATTGAGTAGACAGAGTGGATGGAAGCCGAAGTAGACAAAGTGGGTGGAAGCCAGAGAGGACAAAGTGGGGTAGGTGGAGCAGATACAGTAGATGGAAATTGGAGCAGATAGTGTGGGGGAGATGAAGCAGAGAGATTTGAGTAGATGAAGTGGACAGAGTGGGGCAGAAGGAGCAGACAGCATCAGCAATATGTGACAAAGTCATTGTACACTGTTCTAGAGTCACTGTAAACACACAGGACTTTCTGACAGATGTGGTAAGAGAGTTGGGGGTTGGTAACAACAACTCCGCTTCAGCTGCACTAAGAGGACTGATCTTTGCTTCCAGCAGAGTCAAATTCTGGGCAGCATAAGTCTGATTCTAAAGCTGGCCATAGGCAGTTCAAACCATGTATGGGCAAGCTGATTGTACCCAAGTTGATTGAACAGTCAACCTGAGTACAACCAGCATGTCAGATTTTTCATGTGACTACTGCCAGTGGCTATAGATGCTAGTAATAATTGCTGTGTGTTCTCCCAGCAGGGATGGCTCCCTGTGCCCCATTACCGAGACAGCACAATAGCTTCGCAGGAGGGATTCCCCCATCAACACTGACTGTGTTTGCAGGAAATAAAATTGCACCATCTATCATAACAGAATCATTGGCCCTCAAAGATGACTGTTAGTATTCATGCATAGTTTCAATGGAAATTGAGAGCTACAGCTGCTAATTCTGGTACTGTTTTGTGGACACACCAGATGGTGTCACTGAGTCAACTTCACCCAATCAAAAGGGCCTATGAGTGTGATACAGCAGAGCTAAAGTGTTTAGCTATACTTTAGCAAACCATATTCTACAGTTTGAAAACCAACGTATTATTGGATAGTATGAAACTACCATTTGAAAAATACCAGACATGATATACTGTCCATTGAATTTCAAGTGATCAGTTTGATTTTTTTAACAGTAAAAAGCTTTACTGAAAGTTTCCAGATTACAATATATCAGTAGCCGTCAATAGCAATAGCACAATTCAAGTACCGTATAGAAGTATAATATAAATAGAAATGTACAGACCTCACAGAAATCACAAATCAGTAAAAAAAAATCAAGGAGTAGCAAAGTTCTAAGATATGAATAATAATGTACTTATACGCTGCTAAGTATAAATAAAGTGAATAAACAATGGAACAGCTGCTACCATTAATTAGTGAACTCAAACACTAGCTAAAAATAGATAAATGGGTGTATATTGGTGCACTTGTTCAAATTCCTAAGTGTACATATAAATAACACAGTGATCGATTAAACACATAAACCTTCAAACTCCATAGATACAATATATGATCAAAAAATAGGAAATGTGCAAAAAAATATATAAGAGCAAAAGTCCTGGTGCAAAACAATTAATTCCAATCCATAACGTGATTATAATCAACCATATCCAGTGAAAAAATATATTAGGTGCAAAAAATATCCAGTGAGAAAATGTTGCATCCACCACCAGCAATAGATGAAATGGCTGCTCACCTCACGTTATGACCATAAGGCCAAACAAAGCTTTGATGGCCAAAAAGGGTATTTGCTGTGCTTCAAAACTGCAAAACTCCAAAGACTCAGCAGTAATGCTCAACGTCCCCGACTCACGGTGCACAAACACTCAGAAAGAGCACAAATACACCATAGCGCAGTAAAAATGTAATAACTATCTTCTTACATTACAGTTCAATTACATCTGTGATAATGCAGGAAAAATGTATCACCTCCTTACCGCACTTCTGCACACTGTAGACACACGAAGAGACCTCACAGGAGAAGTAGGAGGGTCAGGGTGGTAAGTAGGGATGAGCCGAACACCTCCGGATCGGTTCGCACCAAAACTTGCGAACAGACAAAAAATTGGTGCAAGCACCATTAAAGTCTATGGGACACGAACGTGAAAATCAAAAATCAAAAGTGCTCATTTTAAAGGTTTATATGCAAGTTATTGCCAAAAAAGTGTTTGGGGACCCGGGTACTGCCCGGGGGGACATGTATCAATGCAAAAAAAAAGTTTTTAAAATGGACGTTTTTTCAGAAGCAGTGATTTTAAGAATGCTTAAAGTGAAACAATAAAAATATTACTTTAAATATCGTGCCTGGGGGTCCCCTTAGTCTGCCTATAAAGTAGCGCATTTTCCCATGTTTAGAAAAGTACCGCAGCAAAATGACATTTCTAAAGGAAAAAATTAAACTTAAAATTGCTCACGGCTGTAATGTATTGCCAGATCCCGGCAATAGACATAAAAAATCATTTAAAAAAACAGTGTGGGTTTCCCCCTGCGGTCCATACCAGGCCCTTCGGGTCTGGTATGCATATTAAGGTGAACTCCACGCCAATTTTTTTTTTTTTTAATGGTGTGGGTGTCCCCCCCCCAAATCCATGCCAGACCCAAAGGGCCTGGTTTGGATGGGGGGGAACCCATGCCGTTTTTTCTTAATTCTGTCATAGGGCTCCCCTTAACCACTTCAATACACTATATTATATATTGTACACTGCACTATATACCCTGCACTGTATATATGTACTACACTGAGTGCACTATATACTCTGAACTGCAGTATATATACTATATGGACTGCACTATATACTCTGAACTGCAGTAAATACACTACAGGGGGTCCCCGGGTTACGAACGAGATAGGGACTGTAGGTTTGTTCTTAAGTCGAATTTGTTTGTAAGTCGGAACAGTACCTTTTTTAAGTACAAATCCAGTCTCAGAGTCAGGAAGTGAGATTAAATCCATCTAATGAGGATACAGACAGTATAATTTTTTTTATTTTAATTATTCTTTACTTTTTTTAATTACTTTGTTATTTTTTTTTAAATTTAATTAATACTGTATTTCTTATTTTTTTTATTTTTTTATAAATTTTTTTTCACTTAACTTTATTGCTATCACACAGGAGAAAACAATTCCCTGTGTGATAGCAATTGGAGGTGACAGGTTCCCTTTATTGACCCTGTCACCTCCTAGCACTGCTAGATCAGAGCTGAGAGGGGAGGAGCACAGCTCTCCCCTCTCACTCTTTACATGGCGGCAGGGACAGGAGGAACAGGTACAGTACACTGCATATTAAGTACTGCTCACAGGCTGTTACAGGCTGCTCACCTGATGGCACAGCAGGGAGATGGATAGATGCTGTGTCCAGGCAGGCCGGCCGCGGTGCACCTCCGCGGGGCAGCGCTCGTAGGAAAGACCGGGGATCCTGGAGGCTTCACTAGGCCGGACAAGGCCGCGGTGACGTCACTCGGGCCCCGTTCGTAAGTAGGGGTCGTTCGTAAGTCGGATGTTCGTAGGTCGGGGACCCCCTGTATACAGACTGCACTATATACTCTGCTGAAAATTTGGGCCTTAGGTGTTGGTGGTGGCAGAATACAGTAACCCCTCACAATTACTCTTGTTGGGCGCAGGAACGGTCCCTGCTGTTAAATATTATTTCAAAAATTGTAGTTACATGCCCCTGTTAAACAGGGGCAGAAACATTGGGCCTTAGGTGTTGGTGGTGCCAGAACACTGTAACCCCTCACAGTTACTCTTGTTGGGTGCAGGAACGGTCCCTGCTGTTAAATATTATTTCAGAGGCTGCTTGCCCTCTTTTAGTGGCCTGTAAACATCTGCCTCTCCTTGGAGGCCTTCCGGACATGATGGGTATTTTTTTTTTAACACCGTACTACACTGTATTATATACTGTGTACACCGCCTGCACTGTATTAGAAATATATAGGCTATTCTGAATGCATAGCATACAGTGGGGGGCGGAAAGTATTCAGACCCCCTTAAATTTTTCACTCTTTGTTAAATTGCAGCCATTTGCTAAGATCATTTAAGTTGATTTTTTTTCCTCATTAATGTACACACAGCACCCCATATTGACAGAAAATACAGAATTGTTGACATTTTTGCAGATTTATTAACCACTTGCCTACTGGGCACTTAAACCCCCCTCCTGCCCAGACCAATTTTCAGCTTTTGGTGCTCTCACATTTTGAATGACAATTACTCAGTCATGCAACACTGTACCCAAATGAATTTTTTGTCCTTTTTTTCATATAAATAGAGCTTTCTTTTGGTGGTATTTGATCACCTCTGGGTTTTTTATTTTTTGCGCTATAAATGAAAAAAGACCGACAATTTTAAAAAAAAAAAGCATTTTTCTTAGTTTCTGTGATAAAATTTAGCAAATTATTAATTTTACTTCATAAATTTTGGCCACAATTTATACTGCTACATATCTTTGGTAGAAATAATCCAAATTAGTGGATATTATTTGGTCTTTGTGAAAGTTAGAGAGTCTACAAGCTGTGGTGCAAATCATAAAAAATTGATCACACCTGATGTACTGGTGGCTTATCTAATTTCTTGCGACCCGAACAAGCCAGGAAAGTACAAATACCCCACAAACGACCCCTTTTTTGAAAGTAGACATTCCAAGGTATTTAGTAAGATGCATGGTGAGGTTTTGGATGTTGTCATTTTTTCCCACAATTCTTTGAAAAATGAAGATTTTTTTTTTGTTCACAAAATTGTCATTGTAATAGGTTATTTCTCTCACATGGCATGTGTATAGCACAAATAATGCCCCAAAATACATTCTGCTACTCCTCCTGAGTATTACGATACCACATGTGTGGGACTTTTTCACAGCCTGGCCACATAGAGAGGCCCAACATGCAGGGAGCACCGTCACGTGTTCTAGGAACATAAAATACACATCTAACTTGTTGACTACCTATTACACTTTTGAAGGCCCTGGAGCACCAGAACAATGACGTGACACTGATGTGGCACTGATATGTGGCACTGATATGTGGCACTGATGGCACGTGGCACTGATGACAGATGGCACTGATGGCACATGACACTGATGACAGATGGCACTAATACATTGCACTGATGACACGTAACACTGATGACAAATGGCACTAATATGTGGCACTGATGACACGTGACACTGATGTGGCACTGATGACAGATGGCACTAATACATGGCACTGATGGCAGATGGCACTAATACGTGGCACTGATGACAGATGGCACTAATACGTGGCATTGATGACACGTGACACTGATGTGGCACTAATGACAGATGTCACTGATATGTGGCACTGATGACACTTGACACTGATAACAGATGGCACGTGGCACTGGGGACAGATGGCACTGACAGGTAGCACTGGGGACAGATGGCACTGACAGGTGGCACTGGGGACAGATGGCACTGATAGGTGGCACTGGGGACAGATGGCACTGATAGGTGGCACTGGGGACAGTTGGCACTGATAGGTGGCACTGGGAACAGGTGGCACTGGGGACAAATGGCACTGGGGACAGATGGCATGACAGATGGCACTGACAGGAACTGTGGGCACTGAATTTTCACTTTTTTTTGTGTGTGCACTCACCGCTGCAGCCGTTCAATCACCCTCCTCACACGCTGTCTCTGTGTGAGGAGGGAGAGCCGGCAATGAGAGATGATCTCATATGTTTACATATGAGATCACTTCCCATTGGACACGCCGATCGAGTGCTAAATGGCCGCTGTGATTGGCCATTTAGCCCGATCTGTGATTGACTGGACACAGCAAACACAGAACTTCCCTGATGCGCGCCCGCGGCAGCGCGCAGAGGGGAAGTAAACAGGAGGACGTCCCGGCAATTGAGTGCCGTACTGTAGCCGTCTTTCGGCTATAGAGCGAGCGCGAAGTGGTTAAAAAAGAAAAACTGAAATATCACATGGTCCTAAGTTTTCAGACCCTTTGCTGTGACACTCATATATTTAACGCAGGTGTTGTCCAGCTGTGTTTGATTATACTGATTGGACTTGATTAGGAAAGCCACACACCTGTCTATATAAGACCTTACAGCTCACAGTGCATGCTAGAGCAAATGAAAATCATGAGGTCAAAGGAACTGCCTGAAGAACTCAGAGACAGAATTGTGGCAAGGTACAGATCTGGCCAAGGTTACAAAAACATTTCTGCTGCACTTAAGGTTCCTAAGAGCACAGTGGCCTCCATAATCCTTAAATAGAAGACGTTTGGGACGACCAGAACCCTTCCTAGAGCTGGCCCTCCGGCCAAACTGAGCTATCGGGGGAAAAGAGCCTTAGTGAGAAAGGCAAAGAAGAACCCAAAGATCACTGTGGCTGAGCTCCAAAGATGCAGTCGGGAGATGGGAGAAAGTTGTAGAAAGTCAACCATTACTGCAGCCCTCCACCAGTCGGGGCTTTATGGCAGAGTAGCCCGACGGAAGCCTCTCCTCAGTGCAAGACACATGAAAGCCCGCATGGAGTTTGCTAAAAAACACCTGAAGGACTCCAAGATGGTGAGAAATAATATTCTGTGGTCTGATGAGACCAAGATAGAACTTTTTGGCCTTAATTCTAAGCTGTATGCGTGGAGAAAACCAGGCACTGCTCATCGCCTGTCCAATACAGTCCCAACAGTGAAGCATGGTGGTGGCAGAATCATGTTGTGGGGGTGTTTTTCAGCTGCAGGGACAGGACGACTGGTTGCAATCGAGGGAAAGATGAATGCGGCCAAGTACAGGGATATCCCGAATGAAAACCTTCTCCAGAGTGCTCAGGACCTCAGACTGGGCCGAAGGTTTACCTTCCAACAAGACAATGACCCTAAGCACACAGCTAAAATAACGAAGGAGTGGCTTCACAACAACTCCGTGACTGTTCTTGAATGGCCCAGCCAGAGCCCTGAGTTAAACCCAATTGAGCATCTTTGGAGAGACCTAAAAATGGCTGTCCACCAACGTTTACCATCCAACCTGACAGAACTGGAGAGGATCTGCAAGAAGGAATGGCAGAGGATCCCCAAATCCAGGTGTGAAAAACTTGTTTCATCTTACCCAAAAAGACCCATGGCTGTATTAGATCAAAAGGGTGCTTCTACTAAATTCTGAGCAAAGGGTCTGAATACTTAGGACCATGTGATATTTCAGTTTTTCTTTTTTAATAAATCTGCAAAAATGTCAACAATTCTGTGTTTTTCTGTCAAAATGGGGTGCTGTGTGTACATTAATGAGGAAAAATGATTAAATGATTTTAGCAAATGGCTGCAATATAACAAAGAGTGAAAAATTTAAGGTGGTCTCTTTGTTTCATGGGGTAAGAATGGCAATTAAACATTACCTGAGAACATTTTGGAGGGAGGAGCCGGATGTGGGCGTCTAGCTGATCCCGTCGCTGGTCCTGGGATGCCGGGCGTCTCTCTCCCCGTGAGTCTAGCTGCAGCTGCAGGCTGGACATAAACCGCCCGCCTCCGGGGCTCTTTATGGGATTCCGACCCCCCCCGATCTAGCGTTTCCGCCCCCACCCCTCGAGCACTCGTGGTGAATATGCGGTGTCCCTGGAGTGAACGAGGAGAGCGTCCCCCTGAGTACAGCCAGGTGAAGCGAGCACTGGATTGCACGACACTCCCCCTCCTGTTCAAGGCTGACGGTGGGATCGGTGATTGACGGTTTGGGACGGGGGTAAGGAGGTTGTAATCCTGCCACCTCGCCACCAGATACACAAGGAACAGAGACACTCTGGAGAGGAGCATGACATCAACCCCCCAGACGAGTGTAAGGCTGGTAAAAACGAGTGCGGCTGTAGGGGTAAGTTTTACACAATAAGTGCCTATACAGGGACACCTCTGCTCAAATGCTGCTGGTTTCTCTATTCACCTAAATCAATCTAAAGGAATCCTGGGTCTCTGACTTGAACTGTGATATAAAGTGTAGTATCAAGAACTAAGATAACCGTGGACAGAGTGCGGGCTGGTTTGGAGCCGGATACCCATATGGCGGGATTATTAGACTATGGTACATGAATGCATGTATTTTATGTGTTTATGTTGGTATATAACTGCTCCCAGCCCACCCCTGTATTACACAAACAGTGACTATGTGATCTTCTCCCTCGCTGGATACCCTCATCTGTACTCTCTTGGCTAAGGGGTCAAAGTCCACCGATATTATATATACAAATTGAAACCTGATGTGTATGTCATACATAGCCACCAGTACTGACTTTAAGTGGTCCTTTCTTTCGTTTTTTTTTTGGTTCTATATAAATAGAGACTAAGTGTTTTCTCCTCTTGTTGGATACCTTCATTTGTATACCTCATGGTTAAGGGGTCATAGCCCACCTAAATTACAGGTATAAACGGAAACCCAACGTGAATGCTATACACAGGTACAGGATTGGACTTGAGAGGTTCTTCAGTAATGCACAGATAAACCAGGGTAAGTGGTGGACGGAGTCGGTGGCGAAGCGCCAAAACCAGGACTGTAGTTAGAATCGTAAGGGGGACAGCAGTGTTGGACTCCTGAAGCGATTTGGACGGTGAACTGTGTATTCTTGGGTGATACCTTTCTGTACAGGGCCAGTGCCTAATAGTATTAAAAGTATATAGAAGGGGGACCTAACTGGGACTCTATAATGTTATTCGATATAGCTTACCAAGGATCCCTCAAATATACAATAACTGGCATAGTCAAGGTCACCAGTGTAGCCTGTAGCCTGTAAGGAGCTTAATAAGCCTGACTTTTTTTTTTACCCTGCCGGGGGACCCCTCTGGCGTAGGGGACCCACATTATATATCCACTACTTATATCATACTCTGTAGCTCATTTAGAACAGGATTATATAAAAAGGGGAAGGGAAGGAAAGGAGAGAATGAGGGCAAAGTCAGGGAAGGGGGCCACAGTGAACACTACCAGAACAAGTGCTAGTCCAGGCACCATTAGGAAATACATGGTCCATGAAAATACTAATGAAAGCCCAGGAAAGGCTACTGGACCCAAAAGTAAAACTCCTGATTGCCCACCCAAAATTAGCACGAGAAGACAGCTGGCGGAAATGGAAACTCACACCATAAACCCTGAGATAATAGAAGAAGCTCCAGTGGATCGCCAGCAGGATAGACAATTACCAACAAAGAATGAGATGGCAGAAATGTTCGCTAGATTGGAAACATCGATTAAAGGTGAAATTGAAACAGTACGGCATGATATCAGCCACATCCTAAGAAGAGTAGAAGAGGCTGAAACAACGATAGAAAGGCAAGAAATAGAGATAAAAAACCTTAAAAGTCAGATGGAGGAGATTCAGCGAGAGCAGCGGAATCTGCGGTACAGACTGGAAGACCAGGAGAACCGTAATAGGAGGAAAAATCTTCGGATTAGAGGACTTCCAGAGGCACAGGGGGAAAAAGAGAACCTACAGGAAAAAGTTGATCACATTTTTGGAGGCCTGTTAGACCCATCCGAGAACAGTCATAAAATTAAACTGGATAGAGTTCATAGGATAAGAAAACCGACTGAGATTAGTGAGGAAGCTCCACGGGATGTAATTGTGAGATTCCACAACTATCAAGACAAGGAGAAGTCAAGTCTGAAAAAGAATCAGCCAGTGAAATATGGAGAGACATGCTTGCAGATCTACCCAGACTTAGCCGCTGAGACGCTATCCAGGAGAAGAGTACTTAAACCATTATTGGCACAACTTAAAGCCCACGATGTCCAATATTCTTGGGGTTTCCCAGCCTGCTTAATTGGGCGTAAAGATGGTCGCTCAGTAACATTGAGATTCCCAGAGGAGACTCAGAAATTCTGCCAGCGCTTAGATGTTCCGCTTCTGGAAATCCCAGGATGGTGGGAAAAATAGTATATCAGGACACTGCAGAGGAACCACAAACCTGGAAACCAGTCTTT
Organism: Aquarana catesbeiana; assembly: GCF_042186555.1. NCBI lineage: Eukaryota > Metazoa > Chordata > Amphibia > Anura > Ranidae > Aquarana > Aquarana catesbeiana. Next base: position 243,473,909 of record NC_133327.1, read on the forward strand.
AAAATGAGGGGCACGTAAACAAAAGTTAAAATAATTAGAATGGGACTCATAGTAAACATTGACTCTGGGCTTTGAATCCTCATGATTGGAGGGATGGGGGGAGGGGAGATTCTGGTTCGGGTGGGGGTGTCCGGGGGGTGGGCGGTGGGTGGGCGAGGGGGGGGGGGCCTGGCTCTAATCCCGGGGAAGCTAATGGATCTAGGGATTGCTCCACTGAGCTCAACCTCCAGGGGGTCAACCGTAGGGCCGGGTGGAGTTAGTGGGGCCACGGTTAACTGGGCCATGGGGTGGTCCGATACCCCCAAATGGGGGGGTGGGAGGCGGGGAGGGTGGGGAGGGGATGGGGGGGAGGGTGGGAGAGAGAGGGAGGAGGGAGTAAGGGAAGGACGAGACCGGTTTATATCTCAATGTTTCCCATTATTAAGCTCTGAAAGGCTATGCAAAGGTAAAAACAACAAGATGGCCGGGATAAATCTAGTTACATATAATGTAAGGGGCCTCAGTTCACCCATAAAATGTGCGAACATAATGGGTGAATTGAGATCCCTTAAAGCAGAGGTAGTCTTCCTTCAGGAGAAGCACTTGTATCTTGGTAGGAGCCAGAAAATAATCTATAGAGATTTCCCGTTCTGGATTTATGGAGACTCCCCGATAAGAGGAGCAAAAGGAGTTGCGATTGGTTTTGCAAAGGATGTTAGGTTCCAGATGGAGGGGAGAATAACTGACCCTGAGGGACGTTTCTTGTTCCTAAAAGGCAAACTGAATGGGATGGAATGTTCTTTAGCCAAAGTATATAGCCCAAACACTAACCCAGGAAGGTATCTACTGGGAGTTCTCTCAAAGTTCGAAGGCTTTAAGAAGGGGAGGGCTATTGTAGGAGGAGATTTCAATATATGCCTAGAGCCAGGTAAAGATAGTACGTCGCGTGCCCGGGACACTGGAGGTATATGGATGAACAAACTCAAGAAAAAGTTGCGCCAATACCAGCTGGTGGATGTATGGAGGATGCAACACCAGAATGTAAGAGACTATACCTTCTACTCCCCCGTGCATGCGACATAATCTAGGCTTGATCTCTTTTTCGTGGAGCACTGGTATATGGAAGAGGTGGAGAGTACAAACATAGGATCAATGAAGTTTTCTGACCACGCCCCCGTGAGCCTACGAATAAAACTAAGCAAACACAAACCGCTGCGTAATAATTGGAGACTAAATGAGGATCTCCTTCATGATAGAAAAGTAGATAAGCTTATTAAAGAAGAATTAGAATTTTATTTTAAAATTACCACCTCAGAGGAGACATCAGAAGCAACAGTTTGGGAGGCCCACAAAGCATATATCAGAGGGATTATAAGAAAGGTGGGAGTGGAGAAAAAGAGAAGGCAAGTAGAGAATTTTCGCGTGTTACAAGAGGAAATTATTAAGCTAGAACAACAGCATAAGATATCAGGGGATGGAGAGATACTGGAAAGATTATATAGGAGTAGGGAGGCTATGCGGCAGCTAATTGAACAAGAAAATAGAAAGAAGTATAACCTCGTAAAAAAAGAAAGATACATAGGTAGTAACAGACCTGGTAGACTCCTGGCAAAGGTATTAAGTAAAAAGAAAAATAACAAATATATCGACAAGATAAAGACCAGAACAAATGAGATCAGTTATAAAGATATAGATATTGCAAAGACGTTTCAAGAATTTTACGGGGAGTTATACTCCATAAATAAAAATGACACGATTAAGGATAGGGAACAAAAACAAGTGAAAATTAAAAACTACTTAAATGAGGTTGGAATGGCCAAAATAACTGAAAGGGAGCGAACCTCCTTGGAGGCCCCCATTACGGAGACCGAAGTGAGAAATTCGATCAGGGAGACACAAGTAGGTAAGAGCCCAGGCCCGGACGGGCTGACAGTGCTCTACTATAAAAAATATCAAGACTACCTAACACCAAAATTGTGCTCCTATATGAATGACATAGGGGATAAAGGGGAAATGAGTAGAGAAGCATTGGCAGCTAATATAGCGATTATTCACAAAGAAGGCAAAGATGCTACATTATGCTCTAGCTACAGGCCTATCTCCCTATTAAATGTGGATACAAAATTATTCACAAAAGTGATTGCGGAAAGAGTGAAGCTAACAATAAAAAGGATCATCCATCCGGATCAGGTCGGGTTTATATCGGTAGGCAGGGACGAGATAACAGTATCAAAACCCTCTTGATAGCACAGGTAATTAAAAAGAGTGGAGTCCCAGGTCCACTTCTTTCAATAGACGCAGAAAAAGCGTTTAATAGAGTAGACTGGGACTTCATGATGAGCACGCTCGAAGAAGTTGGTTTTGGGGAGAGGATCCGCAAATGGATAAGGGCTTTATATTCTAGGCCCTCAGCGGGAATGAAGATAAATGGGACCCTATCTGAGCTTTTTGATATGTATAATGGCACAAGACAGGGGTGCCCAATCTCCCCTATGCTTTTCTTACTGTCATTGGAACCCCTTCTCTCGAAGATTAGGCAGAACATGGATATCAGTAGGGTAGTGATAGGTAACGCTGAATACAAGCTTACTGCCTTCGCAGACGACATCTTGCTTTATATAACACACCCAAGGATCTCCCTTCCGAATGTCATGGCCACCCTAACAGAATATGGGAAATTATCTAACTTTAAAGTAAATCCAACTAAATCTGAAGCACTAGATATAAACTTTAGTAAGGCGAGGGACCACTCATATCAAAAACACTTCCCCTTTGTGTGGGGAAAAAAAGAATTGAATTATTTAGGAGTTAAAATTACTACATCAACGGAAACGTTATATCAAGCGAACTTTATACCGCTCTTGAACGAGGTAAAGTCAGAACTAAATAGAATACATCTGGGACAATTATCTTGGGCGGGAAGAATAAATATTTATAAAATGGTTTTACTGCCAAAAATAACATATAAAATGCAAATGCTCCCAATAACGTTGCCAATTACATACCTTAGAAGATTACACTCAGTGTTTTTAAGATTTATCTGGAGAGGGAAAACACCTCGACTAAAATTCACTCAATTAATAAACACTAAAAGTAAAGGGGGATGGGGAGCACCAGACGTACGGAAATATTATGAAGCTATTGCACTAGCTAGAGTTGTAGATTGGGTTAAAAATAAAGAAAAACACTGGGTAGTAATAGAAAATAAAATTAGTGATACTAAATTAGATAAAATAATATGGATTTCACCTCAATTGAGAAAATATAGCACTGAAACTCATGATATCACTAGACATGCACTTAAGATATGGGACACACTGCACAAAAGGGAGCATTGGGAGTTCAATTCACCTTTAATGCCACTTAAAGATTTTGACCATTTTGCATCAGGGAAAGAGGAGTGGTTTGGCAAATGGTTATTGGAAGAAAATATACAACTAAAAGATGTAATGTGCCAGGGCAGAATATGCTCACTCCAAGAGCTTCAAGATAAGAGAAATATGATAGTCATTAACCCTTGGCGCTATAACCAACTAAAGCATTTTATAGATTCTCTACCGCGACCAATTAGATCATTGGACAATCTACTGCCACTAGAGAAAATATGCACGGACAAAGATGGAAAGGGTGGTTTTTCTCGGATTTATAAAGTCTTAGTTGAATTGGGAAGGCCAGACACTCCGGCCTTTATAGGGAAATGGGAAAAGGGGCTAGAGAGAACACTTTCAGCTCCAGAAGTCTCATTGATATTGAAGAGAGTCTCGGCCACATTGGTTAACAGTAAATCGTTAGAACTAAACTTTAAGTGCCTGAATGTACCTGACTCCGGATCGGGTACATAAACTCCAAAGGGAAAAGCCGCAGTATTGTTGGAGGGGCTGTACAGAACTAGGGACAATGGCCCACATTTGGTGGCTTTGTCCGGAAATAAGAATATTTTGGGGCGAAGTAAAAAAATATATCAAAGAGATCACAAGTTTTGACATACCCAACGACCCTTGGATATGCTTGTTTCATTTGAGCGATATACCCACTAAAACATATCTTAGAACAATTTTGCCATATCTTATTGATGCGGCCAAAAGCCTAATCCCTAAGTATTGGCAAAAGAAAGAAAAGCCCACGATGAGGGAATGGTTTAATAAAATTAACGAGATACATTGTCTAGAGTATTTAAGGTTTAGTGAAGGGATAAAAATGGGGGCCTATGAAATAAAGTGGAGAGAATGGGAAAAATTCAAAGAATCCTCAAAAGCAGTCGAGATGTGGACCACTTAGATTAGAGTGGGGGTTTTCGCTCTAGGGCAAGATACAGAGGTAAATCTAAAGTGGGGGTAGATAGGATGAGATAATGGGAGGCTAGAAGAGAAGAATGAGGGGAGATGGATGGGGTACGGTCTCGGGGGAGGGGGGGGGGGTAGAGAGTTTTTCAGGAGGGAAGTAATCGCAACTTGTTGAGCAAATACCTTTTGTAATATGATGAATTAGTCTATTAAACGGACTTATAGCCACTATGATGTGATGATAAGATGGCAAAATTTAGAATTCTAAATAATTGAGAAATTTATTCCCGGGGAAAACCTTCTCGCTGGCAAAAAAAAGAAAAAAGATAATAAAAAAAAAAAAAAAAAAAAAAGTGGTCTGAATACTTTCCGTCACCACTGTACTTTTAATTTTTTTATTTATTTCAGGTACTTATATAGCGCCGTCAATTTACGCAGCGCTTTACATATACATTGTACATTCACATCAGTCCCTACCCTCAAGGAGCTTACAATCTAAGGTCCCTAACTCACATTCATACATACTAGGGACAATTTAGACAGGATCCAATTAACCTACCAGCATGTCTTTGGCGTGTGGGAGGAAACCGAAGTACCCGGAGGAAACCCACGCAGGCACAGGGAGAACATGCAAACTCCAGGCAGCTAGTATCGTGGTTGGGATTTGAACCAGCAACCCTTCTTACTGCTAGGCGAGAGTGCTACCCACTAATACACTGCCTGTACTGACTGAATATAGAGTTTACACTGTATATATAGGCTATGCTAAATGCAGAGTATATATACTAGTCTGACTGTATATATATATATATATATATATATATATATCAAATACACTGCCACTAACTAACTAACTTGCCTAATCTAGCTCAATCTCTCTATCTCCATCCACTATAACACACTATATGGGTGCTGTGTAAGAAGCCTTATATAGCGTGGGGCATGGACTTAGTTCCCCTGAACCATGATTGGCTAAAGGTACCCTGCCTTTGGCCAATTATGGCTCTTGCTGAGGAGCGCGCTGTGATTGGTCAAAGCATGCAGGGCAGATGTATGCTTTGGCCAATCATCATACAGCAATGCACTGCGGTCTTGCAGTGCATTATGGGGGACTCAAATTTGCTGCGAACGCCCCATATAATTTGCTGTTTGGCGAATGGGCGAACACCCGATGTTTGAGTTGAACTTACGCTCAACTTGAGCTCGAAGCTCATTCCTAGTGGTAAGGTGGGAGTGGGATTTATATGAGGGCAGATGCTGTAGTGGAGTGGAAATGGTGACATTGCGTGGGCTCAGAATGAGCAGGAGGTGATAAGTGCAGTAATATTGAGTGGGCAGAAGTGAAGGATATATGTACAGGTTGTGGGCTGGAGAGCTTGTGTAAACAAATGAGAGTTTGAGGAGAGAGGACGTTATGGCAAAGAAGACTAGTATGAGCATGTTGGAGGGTGGAGAGAGGGGGAAAGAAAGAAAGGTGAGGAAAGTGAGATGAAAGGGAACTTCCTGACAACTTGGTGTGGACCACTAGTGTCTGTACTTGCTTTTTGTAGAAGTGCCTTAGTCAAAGTGCTGTGTACACGTGCCAACCACTTATAACCGGAGTGGCACTTTGCGCAAGAAGTGGCCAGTCATACCCTCACCAGCCAACCCAAAAGTTGAACTAGATTTATACTGGGATGGTGTAGGGGAAGGTTGACAATTATTCAATTAGGAGCTGATAAAAACAGGCTCATGGGGAGGGAGGGGGTTTACAACTGGCATGATACAGAATACCCATGCCTCTACATTCTAATACAAAGCAATACATTGATCAGCAATCCTCCACACTTCCTCAAGTGTTGGAGTGCATGCCGGCAATGGCTGGAACTCATGTCCACCCTTCTTTCTGGCACTGGAAATTCGTCAGTAATCTGGCTACAATGACAAACACTGGGACTGCTCGAAGCAAACTCAGAGGGAGCCAGGGCTTTTTTTATTTAATTGCTCTTCTAATGCCGCGTACACACGGTCGGACTTTTCGTCTACAAAAGTCCAACGGACGCTGACGGACTAAAGCTGGCTGGTAATCCGATCGTGTGTGGGCTTCTCCGGACTTTCAACGGACTTTTTTAGCCTCAAATCCGACGGACTTTAGATTTGAAGCATGCTTCAAATCTTTACGTCGTAACTACGACGGACCCCGAAGTCCGCTCGTCTGTATGCTAGTCCGACGGACAAAAAAACGACGCATGCTCATAAGCAAAAACTAAACGGAAGCACTCGGTCTAGTAAAACTAGTGTTCGTATTGTAGGTAGCACATTCATCACGCTGCAAAATCTGTGATCGTTGAAT